>NC_092859.1:58446777-58451094 GCF_032062135.1 Pyxicephalus adspersus
ACACAAAAGGATGGGAGATATGTAGTGGTGGGAAGTAGTGATGGTTTCAAAAGACAAAAGAAGACGGGTAGGCAAGTTTGAAAAAATGGGTTTTGAGCGCTCTTTTAAATGAGCAGAAAGTAGGAGCGAGCCGAATAGAATGAGGAAGACCATTCCAGAGAGTTGGGGAAGTCTTGTATCCATGTGTGTGATGAGGTTATGAGTGAGGAAGTCATTAGTAGGTCATTGGAGGAGTGGAGAGAGCGGCAGGGGGAATATTTTTTTACCAAGTCAGAAATCTAAGTGGGACAATAACTGTGTAGGGATTTGAAGGCAAAGCACAGGAGCTTGAATTTGATTGTAGGGTGAAATGGAATCCAATGTAGAGATCTACAAAGAGATGCAGCAGACGAAGAGCGGAGGGAAGGATGGATGAGTCTGGCTGCAGCATTCATGATAGATTGTAGAGGAGAGAGTCGAGTTAGTGGAATACCAGAGAGAAGGATGTTACAGTAGTCCAGATGGGAGATGATAAGAGCACGTACAAGGAGTTTGGTGGTCTCTGGGGACAGGTAGGGGTGGATTTTGGTGATGTTGCGTAGGTGAAAGTCACAGCAGCAGCATCAGGAGACCACTGAGTGGCACAACTACTGAGTCTGCAGGTGGCGGCAGAATCAGTAGGCCGGCTGGCAGGGTGCACTCCAAATATGCCAACACATGCTGGTTCAGGTTCTGCTCTATGTCTAGCTGCTGGTTAGTAGTTTCTTCACTATGCGGGTGTAGAAAGCTGCTCATCAGCGACTCTAGACTCAAGCTGCTGCTGATAAGGCTAGCACTGCTCCTGCCACCCCACCCCTCCACAGCAGCCATGGCAGTGGAACGTGAGTGCAGAGGGCCCCCCTGGTCAGACCTGCAAGAGGATGGACGATGGCGCAGATAGGCAGCGGCCAACTGACTACATAGGATGTCTCTGTAGTAGTTCAGTTTGTCCTCCCTCTCAACGATGGAAAAAAGGCCCCCATTTTGGACCGGTAGCGAGGGTCCAACAAGGTGGAAAGCCAGAAGTCATCCCTCTGCCAAATGGTGAAAATTCGGCTGTCACTGCGCAAGCAAGTGAGCATGCACCGGGCCATTTCTGCAAGCGACTTGGAGGGACTCCCTGCTTCCATCTCCACTGCATACTGCCACAGTGTGTCTGGGTCCTCTGCCTCGTCTTCCTCATCTCCCTCTTGCTCCTCTGGCTGCTCCTGCTCCTCCTCACCTGAATAGAAAAACCACCCATTTCGCTATACATTGCCTTTGATCCAATGTCCTGCACTTATAAATCGTTTTTTAAATTTTTTTAACACAATCAGGTTTCTCCCTAGCGCCTGCACACGTCTCTCCCTGCACTCAGAACACTGTAAAATGTCCTAATCCAAGATGGCTGAGGCTATTTAAAGGGGTGTGACATCACAGGGCTGGCTGGCTGCTGATTAGGTGCATGCATTGCATTATGGGTCATTCCGCCTTCCCAGAGTTCCTTGCCCCATGTCCTCACACTTGTAGCCCCCATTTTAGAAAAAATTGCGATTCGTTTCAACGAATCACGAGGAAATTCGGATTCATTGCGAATCTAATTTTTTCTGAAACTCTGATCGAATTCCACTTCGTCAGCTTCGATTCGTTCATCTCTACATCAAAAATTTTTCACACACGTGTACACATCTCCTAACAGCGGAGGTTCAAGTGATGGAGCTTGGGGCTCACTAGACCTAACAGTGTAAATTTGCCAAATTAGATAAAATTTTATTTAAAAAAAAAAAAAAAAAAACGTGGGCTGTACTGATCAATAACTGCAGCCACAGCTGCATTCATTGATCAGCTCAGTGTGTGATCCCCGGCATTAAAGGTTAAATAGGGACAAGTCCCCCCCCATTCAAAACCTCTAGTGCTCTCTGATTGACTGGGCAACGAAAAATCCTGATGACCCTCAATCTCTAGTGCCCTGGAAATCCACTGCGATCCCCGGACATTAGAGGTTAACTAACCTCTTGTGCCTGGGGATCGCACAAAGGATTTCCAGGGCTGCATGAATGAATGCAGCCCTGGAACACCTCCTGTACTGATTTCCTGGAACTTCCGATGGGTTCACGAAATCGGTTTGCCAAAATGTCATGGACTCATCGAAAGTTCGAGGAAATTTTCAGGAGAATGCCGAGGCATTCTCGCTCATCCCTATTTGTAAGTACCCAAACTGTGCTTTCGTTAAAACATCCAAAAGGCAAAGCAAAAACAAAGGAGCATAAAAAAAAGGGGATACGCAGAATAAACAAAGTAATACCATAATCCTGTATGTATGTGGAATATTAGAAAAACTAATAGGGATCTTTTACAAAACATTGTAACCCTGTTTCTTTCAAGCATAGCAAAACACTAAACACTTTAAGTATCTAAAAACCCAGCTACCAAACACAAGCTAAGTTACTTGACATATGCAATGTTGTGATGAATGCAAGTACCTGCACAGACAATACAATTAATTATTCAATAATAAATAGCCCAACATAAGTAGGAAAATCTACATGTTAAGACACTTTTTTAAGGGTAATGAATTGCACATTTTGGACTGACAGAACACCTTTTAGAACACCTCTTTCCTGATGATTCACCAACAATTTACACCTTCAATCATGTATATTGATGGACTAACAATGATGCAAACTTTCTGTCACCAGGGATGGGATTAAGCATCTAAAAGAGGACAATATCACGACCTTCAAAACTTTCTGTTCTTAAAAAATCAATATTTGCCTTGTCACATTACATGATGATTTAATCTCCCTAGCAGTAACCCCGAGAGTGACTCGCGGTAGAAAAAAGTTGCTACAAGTGGTAACCCCGAGTCACTCTCGGGGTTAGAACACCTAGGGAAGGTTAGTAAATAGAGCGCTTACCTGATCCGCCGGGGTCCCGCGCCGTCAAGCGCCACGATCGTCTTTTTTCGTCTTCCTGCTTCTGCATCCGATGAGTCACCAGGGGAGTTCCCGGTGACGTCGGTACCTGTGTACGTCCATGCGGGGTGGGAAATTCAAAATCCATTTGTATTGCATTCAATACAAAATAACTGTATTAAATGCAATACATTGGATTTTTATGTGTAAAAGCAGTACATTGTTTTCAAGAACATTTATTTTACAGTATGTATGATAATATGAGTATATTATGTATTTTTTTTTTTAATTACATTTTTTTTTTAATATATAGATTTTTTAATGTGTTCAATTTATTGTTTTTAAATGATTTTGTGTTTCAAACTTTATTATACTCATACTAATATATTATACTGTAAAATAAATTTTCATGAAAAACAATGTACCGCTTTTAGACATATAAAACCGGAAAGAAATGTACCGCTAGGGAGGTTAATTAAGGTATCCAACCTATCTGTATAAATAAAAGTACCAGGATTTCCATGGCACTCATTAAAGATGAAGAAGTGGTTTTGACACACTATTGAACATGAACAGTTCAGTTTATTGTTCCTATGGTTATGTAATTATACAGCATATATTATATTTTTTCATTTTTTAGATAAAATAAGATTTTTTGGAAGGTTATTTTTGATTGTATGGATTAAAATGGAAAGGAAAAGTATTAACCATACTGTTACTATACCAAGAACCATATATTGCATTTTGCTAGTTGCTTCTTTATCACTGCATTTGCTAAGGTATTTTGAAGATATTATTTGAAAAAAATATATATTTATTTAGGTGTACTTGTTTTTCTACTTCTATTTTTCTACTGTATCGATAATAAAAGCCCCAGCTTGTAAAAATGACAGTGATATATCCTCATGCTTTACATATTTAAAAGCAGAGCCCTAAAGGTTAACTACTTAAGGCTTAGCTACTGTCATGTTTGTTACAGATATCTAAAATATGATGCACTATATAAGATTATGGTACTTATTGCTTTTGTTTCATTGTATGACTAAGTGACTAAAAAAAATTACATGGCAGGGGCCTCAGTTTAAAAACACCCTAAAATTTATTCTATCACCAAATTTGATGAACAGCTGGGCATATAACAGACAAGTAACCCCGGGGTGCGCATTTGGCTTTTTTGCAGGACATTTTTCCCCTTAATAATACAGAGTAATTTTTCTTTACAAAACCTCAGGGGGTAAAAATTTTACTATTTTCAAAAGTACACATTCAGGGCTATTCAGCTGTAAGTATTTTGTGACATTCAGATTCAAAACTTTAAAATAGTTTTGAAAAATGCTCTTCTTTGAAAAGTGGATTCAATTTGTCACAAAATATTTTATTATGAGTCTTAGCTATGAAATACCAC
>NC_092859.1:58452159-58456825 GCF_032062135.1 Pyxicephalus adspersus
AACTGTTTCATCAGACCCAGTTTTATGTGCAGAGGTGGGAATATAATATTCTTTCTATCAACAAGTGGCTCATGTAGAATGTTTGGATCACCTGGATTCAGGGCAGATCTTGAAAGCCAATTCCTTTTCACCCAAAGCTTCTCATGAGCTCTGCTGTCCCACATGCACAGATAACAGGGATACTTGGTGTATCTGCGTTGATAACCAAGAAGGGAGCACACAATTTTAAGGTCAACACAGATGACCCAATTGTGTTGGCGATATTGCAACAACTCAGTAACTCTGTTTATGTCTACATATTCTTCACAAACTGAATAGCCACTTGGGACTGACCCAAATATATTGCCATTGTGAAGGAGGACACACTTTAAGCTCCGCTTTGAGCTATCGATGAATAGTCGCCGTCCAGTTGAGTTAAAGATTGGAATTCACAATTTCTCCATTAAACCAGGTATGTTAAGATAAAGCCACTATCAAAAGTAAACTGTCACTGTTAAAGTACTGCAAAAATGCAATTTCTCTGGTTTGAAAATACGATACCTTTGTTCCTTTTTTAAGTAAGTTTTTCTCATGCAGTCTTGATGCTAGGAGTTCTAAAGCATTCTTCGATATTCCCAAATCACGTGCCAAATCACTCAACTCATGCTGATCAAATCCCTTACGAACAGAGTCCTCTTCAATTTCAAGCTCTTCATCATTGTTGTCACCTAGTGCATCACCTTAATCATGTCCTTCAAGAGAGGGTAGTGTAAAGAAATACAAAAAATACACTATACAAAAGTAACAGTCACTGAAATGATCTCCTGGCTCTCGCCAAACCATAGGTATACCAAATGGCATCTTATCAAGTGTTCCCTTTATCCACATCCGTAACTCTCAACACACTGTTTGCATACCTTATGAGGGGCCTAAGACTTATCTTGATCACCAAGTTTAACTTGGAAATATGCCAAATAGGCTTGCTCTACAAATGACAAATGTGCTAATGTTCGCCCTTTGACTGGGAATGGTGAAACTGCTACAGATATAAAAAAAATGAATCAGGGTTGTTTAGGCATTTACAGGGCAGTATATCTGTATTTAGTAAATATTTGGAATTTGAGATTTTCAAAATCTTTACTACCATTTTGTCTTGGCAATTCAAGGCCGAGTCTTGATTGCTTTTGGGTTGGCATTATATCCTCACCCCACCCTTAATTTTTTTGTTTAGAAATTGTTACTGCAAACACTTTCCATTTGCCTTTTAGGGTACCACAGGTTAAAGTTTCTGTGTAAAGAAGTCTGTCAACATACAAATGGTAATGTATTGGTAATTAATGGTATTTAGTAAATAATTGATCAGAACCCCAACAATTTTGCCACTTGTGCTCCATCAGACTATAGCAGACTGTCTACTTCCTTGCATATGAGAAAGACATTAGTGTTCCAGTCTTACTCTCATAGAGGTACGAGAATTGAAGCAGACAAATTATATTGCTAAAAAAAGATTTGTACAACTATTTTTCATGGACTGTCTTAGAAATTACAGATGCTTGGCAACAACGAAGGGGTAAGTTAAGAAGTTCTTTCTGAATAAGGTTTTTAATAGTTTGAAGGTATATGGAAAATGGGAAGTTGGACAGTAGGCAGAGAGTACGGTCAGGCTGAGGGAGATTTCCACATTATTGAAAAAGACAGCTGTATGTTTAAAGACCGGGGGAAAACACCTGTGGAGAGCAAGAGGTTGAAAAGTTTATTTATAGCAGGTGACTGGGTTAAAGAGTGGGTACTACGTAAGTCAAACGAGACTGGGTTGTGTGGACAGGTAAAAAGGAAACTACAGAAACAAGAGAAGGTGGGGGGACAAAGGTAGTACAGTGATAAAAGAGATAATGTTTAATTATATTGTTTACTTCCTTAAAGTAAGTAGCTTTGTCTTGGGCAGAGAAGGTTTCACCTAGGGAAAGGGATTGGGGGTTGAGGAAAGAGTCAAATATGGCAAAATAAAGCATAAGTTGAATGTTGGGAATATATGAGTGTGAAAAAAGTACATTTGTTTGTAACATTGGTCAAGTTTAACCTTGTGGTATAGAAGGTCACTTCTGAGAAATATTTCCTTTATTTTCAGATTAGCATTTTGCAAACATCTTGTGAGATATGTTTAATATATTTCACATAGCTGGTGATTAGCAAGGAAATGTGAGTGAAAGATGACAGGTTAAATTTGGAGGCGGCTTAGTTTGGGAACATAAGAGAGTGAGTGCAACAAAGTACTATGAGGACAGGGGTAGTTTAGATTGTGGTGGTTTTTCTGCCACTGATCAGGTCTGGAAAGAGGTTGTGGTCGGAAAGGGTATATGATGAGGTTGGTGAGAGTGCAAAGTTTAGAAAAGACTACATTAAGTATATGTCCAGGAAGGTGTTTGAGTTGTGTGTGCTCTATAATATACCAAGGGAGCTGGTGATTCAGAGCAGCTGGTCGAGATAGGCTTGCTAGGGTCATCTATTCTAATGTTGAAATCACCAAGGATTAGTTTGCCTAAGTCATGGGAAACAAGAAGAATAGAGGACAAATTGTCCAGGAAATATTGGAGACTGGGTCAGGGGTCAGTATTTTTATTACTATTATTAATAATAAATAATAATGAAAATAATGCACCAACATATTACCCTCTGTGCATTAAATTGGGGGTGCAAATGACAGACAGATACAGACAGTGACACAGGAGGAGCACAAGACCCTGCCCCAAAGAGATTACAATCTAGGAGGTGGGGGGAGTATCACACAATAGTAGGGGAGATATGGAGTGGTGAGAAGTAGAGAGGGTTTTAGGAGACAGAAGAAGATGGGTAGGCAAGTTTAAAAAAATAGGTTTTGAATTCTCCTCTAAATTAGCAGAAATTAGGAGCAAGCCGAATAGGAAGAGGAAGACCATTCCAGAGAGTTGGGGCACCTCTAGAAAAGTCTTGGAGCGGTCATGGAACAAGGTAATCAGGGAGGAAGTCATTATTAGGTCATTGGAGCAGCAAAGAGAGTGGTTAGGGGTGTTACCTACCTGGTTTTTTACCAGGTCAGAAAGGTGGGTCGGACCAGAACTGTGAAGGGATTTGAAGGCAAAGCACAGGAGTTTGATATTGATTCTAGGGTGAAATGGAAGCCAATGAAAAGAACTACAAGTAGAAGCAACAGAAGAGGAGTGGTGGGAAAAAGTCTGTCTGAGAAAGTCCGGTTAGTAGAATACCAGAGAGGAGGATGTTACAGTAGTCCAAACGAGAGATAATAGGAGCATGTACAAAGAGTTTGGTGTTCTCTGGTGACAGGTAGGGGCAGATTTTGGTGATGTTGCACAGGTGAAAGTGACAGAACCTGGAAATGTTCTGAATATGAGGGATAAATGAGAAGGAAGAATCAAGGTGATGTCAAGACAGCATGCCTGATGGGAGGGATGAATGTCAGTGTTGTTAAAAATATGTCAGGGAGAGATTTGGAATTTGAGGGGGGGGGGGGGATGATGAGAAAAGAGTTTTTTTCTGGTTGATTTTGAGAAATCTGTCAGCCATCCATGACAAGGTGGCTGACAGGCAGCTGGAAACCTTGTCCAGGACTGAGGGAGACTAAGTCGTCACCCTTCAAGTCAAAGTTGAGACCAAAGTCATTGACACCAAGTCCCAAGTCAAGTCTCAAGTCACCAAGAATTCTTCCAAGTTGAGTCCCATGTCACGTCACTTCATTTATCAAGTCGTACTTAGTGAGGCTTCTGTAACACTGCCTTCCTCCCTGCCTTCCATGCATTCTAAGTCCACGGCTTTCTCCTCTGACAGCTGAAGGGGGTGGGGAGGAAGGCTCACTGCCTTCCTCTCGACTCCTTCGGCTGTCGGCGGAGAAAGCCAGAAGTCAGGTCGCAAGTCAAGTTGCAAGTCGTTGGACAAAAACCCCAAGTTGAGTCGCAAGTTGTTTATTAGGCGACCTAAGTCAGACTTGAGTCCAAGTCGACTGGAGTTCCAACCTCTGGTATATAAATAGCAATAATAACACAAAACTTGTATTTACAGAAAATATGCAATTATTTTGTCCTTGGATTGGCCTTGATTTTAATGTTAACCTGCAAATACTTGCAAAGTTTAAAAATATGTATATAAACTTGAATTTTACTCAATATGTGACAACATTGTTTGCAAAGAACATTGATGTGCAGAGATTCATTAGAAAGCAAAAAATGTTTCCTGTAGATAAGAGTGGTCAGTCTGTCTTCTAATTGTTTTTATGGATTACTACTAGTGTTGATGTTCGAATTCGGGTTGTCCCTATATTCGACCCGAATATGGCTGTTCGAATTTGGGTAGACCCGGAAAAAAAAATTGAGTTGCTGAGGAACAGGAAATCCTGATGATGCTTTTGCTGTCATCAGGCTTTCCCTTTCCTCAGGGAGCAGAGCAATCAGCGGAGCTTTACTAAAACCTCAGCCAGAGCACTAGGGGTGAATGGAGAGGCTTGTCCTCATTTAACCCCTAGTGCCCTGCAATCCCTCAGTGTCAGGAGGATTTCCAAGTTCATTGCAACCCTGGAAATCCTCCTGTCATTGGGATAACCTGTAAAAAAAAAAAAAAAAAGTTAAATTACACAAACACACACATTAATAAAATAATTTTAAATTAAAGCCTTGTCCTATTTTTTACTTATATTTTA
>NC_092859.1:58457815-58465631 GCF_032062135.1 Pyxicephalus adspersus
TACTCTTCCATGTCAGTGGGTGGCAGTAGGTAGCTCAAGCGCCTTGTTTATTTTTAGAGGCGAGAATTAGCTACAAAGTGTAATTTTGTAACACTTTTGATTTGTGGTGTGCGGCAGGATTTTTTTAATGTAAAAAATGTGCCGTGGCTCAAAAATAGTTGAAAAACACTGCTCTACACAGTGCTGAAAAAAACCCGAATTTTTCCTCCCATTGACTTTAATGGTGTTCAAATTCGATGTTCGACCACCCAAATTTTTTTGCTATATTCGAGTGAATAGCTGCCGAATCGAATAGTGAGCTATTGGACCAACACTAATTACTACACATCACTGCTCTTTCTTCTGTATGCAGAATACTGCCTGAGGATTTGGCTACATCCAATTACACAGATCCAATTACACAGATGTATGCATAAAGCAGAGCAGGGGACTGAAATGCAAGCCAGACATAGTTCCACCAAAGTAAATGGTACATATTTTAGGTGAATAAATACAAAGTGCAATGCAGCAAACTGGTAAACATTCTCACCTAAAGACATTATGTTTTATTTGCCATCCTGTTACAGGAAGTTAAGTAAACACAGCAATACCTGAAATGATCATTCAGGTATTAATTAGTACAATGTTAAAGCCAGGATAAAAATAGTGGTTTTTGCATGTTTCAATAGCCATGATTAGCAAATTATTTATTCTAACTGTGGTGTAAT
The DNA here is from genome assembly GCF_032062135.1 of Pyxicephalus adspersus. Classification (NCBI taxonomy): domain Eukaryota; kingdom Metazoa; phylum Chordata; class Amphibia; order Anura; family Pyxicephalidae; genus Pyxicephalus; species Pyxicephalus adspersus. The sequence goes on from NC_092859.1 coordinate 58,458,523, forward strand.
ACACTTTATGTAATTTGAGTAAATATGTGTCTATCTACTATTAAGTAACAGTGGTAACAGGTTTTTTTTTTATTGTGACACAACAGCATCCTCTACTGGCCATATTTCTAAAAAGCATTTCAACCTACTAGAGTAAAAGTGAAAAAAAAAACATAAAGTACTTAAGAAGTGTCAGTTTGGTAAAAGATCACAATTTCTTGTTTTCCACTGTTTAAAATCTGATTGCCACTTTTATTGCATTTATAAATTGCATTTTTTATACTGATGATAAGAACTTGGATTGTTGTTCTATATTTATGCTAAAATGTGGATAAAAAAACACCATTTATTTGAATGAAGTAACTGCCAAATTTGGAAGTGGTGTACCTGGCCTATTCTCCTCCATTGCTGCTCCATACTTTACTGTTGAAAAGTGTTAATCACAGCAAAAGTGGCGATCACTGTGTTTGAAGCAAACACCGTGGATCTTCATTTTTGGCCTATTGTGTTTGCCACTATCAAAATGGTTAATAGTATCAAGCAATCTTTAAATTTGAAGTGGTTTACTTATTATAAATAATAAATATGGTCTGACATAAACAAAACAAAAACAGTCATTTTTGAAGAAACAACATGTAAGGCCCAGGTCAATTCCAGTATTCCCCAGACACCAATCCCCCAATGTCGCAGTCTTCACCTATAGCAGCCCCTGCTCAGCCTTGGGAAACTGGTTGCATCTCCCAGCATTCGGTTGCCCCCAGGACTTGGTGTGCAAAGGATGATGTCTGGATACAGGCCAGCGGCCAACCCGGGGCCCAGAAATGCAGAGTACAGAATGTCCAGGTCCAAAAACAAGCTGAGGTCAAAAACACAGGAAATCAGTCCATCCAGCGAAGCACAAAGGGAAAAGGCACAAACAGAGTTGGGGTCACAAGAGGTCGGTCCAGGCAGAGTTCAACAGGTATTCAGAAACAGGCACAGGTCAGTAACAGAGAATACTCAAAAATCAATCTAAAACAGGTAAGCCCAGCAGGCGCTATAACAGGCACATCTGACTGGGAGCAGAGAGGCTATTCTTTTGCAATAAATATGGATATGGAATTAGTGGGCTTTATTTTATAGTATTAGGTATTATATTTATTTAGCGCAAATCATACAACCATTTTTCTTAAAAACTCAATCTACTACTTTATTATAATTATATTACATTAATTGTATTACATTATTTTTATAATCTCTATATTTTTTTGTATTTTAGTACATAGAAGGCTATATTTTTACAGAACATTTTAAGGTGCTAGCTCATGTTTTGTTATCACGCCTGCACTTTTCTTAAGTTTTAACATATTTTGGCCCTATATTTTGTCTTATGGCCCTAAAGTTGACTGTGGTTTGTGTGCCCAGGCGCATTACAGTATAGCGGGCCACTTACAAACCACCCAGCCCTAATGGAGGAAATCCAGCGGGGCCTACAGTAGCTTGCATTGGGGGCTCCCACCGGTCACCCCACGAAGGTACGTGAGCGGCTCCTGGAAATGGCAGGTGATTACAGTTGCTCCCAGGGCAAGACTCGGGTCCGAATGTATCCAGCCCAGCTGTGCCAGTGGAACCCCAGATTCCATTACCGGAGAAATTTTCAGGGAACAGAGAAGACTTCCCCAATTTCCGGGACTCCTGTCTTCTGTACTTCCAACTTTGCCCTATTTCCTTGGGGACAACACGCCAACGTATTGGAGTGGTCATCTCCCTCCTGAAAGGTGAGCCGCAGAGATGGGCATTCAGTTTGCCTCCAGATGATCCTGCATTCAGTTCTGCCACTGACTTCTTTTCTGTTATGGGGGTGATTTATGATGACTGGGACCTGACCCAGACAGCGGAGATAAACTTGGAATACCTAACTCAGGGGAGACGTTCCGTGGAAGAATATGCAGCAGAATTCCAGCTCCGGGCCACCTGTACCCGTTGGGGAGACGCAGCTTTACTCCATCGCTTCCGTCAAGGTCTCAGCGATCAAGTCAAAGACCTGCTTTTGGGTCTCCCTTCTCCATCCACCCTGGATCTTGCGATACAGCAGTCCATCTGTGTTGACCAGAGGATCCGGGAACACCATCTAGAAAAAGCCGTCCGTAGAACCAGGAGTTGTTCTCCTCCTCAGTTGAAACCTAGACCTCTGGTGAATACTTTCAACGCCTCACCACCTGCAAAGTTTCCATCCTCTATGCCTGACCTGGGGGAAACCATGGAGATTGGGTCATCCAAACTCGTCCCCACCGAGCGCAGTCCGCGTTTGCGAGGTGGACTTTGTCTTTACTGTGGCGATCCTGGTCACAGGGCAAGGACATGCCCTCGCAAAGGACCTGAAATGTTCCAGTGTATCGGGGGTGCAGAAGGGAGCCTCTCAGACCTGTGTGCCTGGTCTGCCCGACGTATCCTGGTGCCGCATACCATATCCTGGGATGGGAAGTCCCGGCAAGTCATGGCCTTTCTTGACTCCGGGGCAGATGGTAACCTACTGGACCAAGATGTTGCCTCTGAACGGGGAATACCAGTCGCGCCTCTTGGGCCTGAACTGTAGGTAGCCATTGATGGCACCCCTCTTCAACAGGGTCTTACACCCTCTATTACCCCAGAGGTGCAACTAACAGTGGGGGCCTCCCATAAGGAAGTGATCCACCCTATTGTGATCAGGATGGTAAAACCCCCCCTGATTCTAGGCCTCCCTTGGTTGAAATCCCATAACCCTATCAGTAATTGGGAGTCTGGTCAAATCAATCAGTGGGGAACCAAATGTCAGGCTAGATGCCTGACTCCAGTAATGCCAGTACGGGCCCTTGAGGTGTTAAAAAAGCTGCCCGAGCCTTACCAGGAGTTTGCTGATGTCCTGACCTTGTATTGATTACAGGGGCCTAAACAAGATCACTGTAAAGAATCGGTTCCCTTTGCCCCTTATGGAAGACCTGTTCTCTTAGGTCAACGGTGCCCGATTCTTCACCAGGTTAGACTTGAAGGGGGCTTACAACCTTGTCCGCATTAGTAAGGGTGCCTTTAACAAATACTTAGTAATGCCCTTTGGTCTGTGTAATGCCCCGGCAGTCTTCCAGGAATTTGTGAATGATGTATTCCGAGAATTTCTGGGTAAATTTGTGGTTGTGTATCTTGATGATATTTTGATTTATTCATCTGATATTCTCCTCCACAGAGCACAAGCATGCCAGGTCCTCCAGAAGCTCAGAGAAAACTGCCTGTATGCGAAATTGGAGAAGTGTTGCTTTCCTAGGGTATATTCTCTCAGATCACGGGTTGGCCATGGATCCAACCAAGGTCTCAGCAGTTCTGGAATGGCCGCAACCCACTGATCTCAAGGGCCTTCAACGCTTTTTAGGTTTTGCAAATTTTTATAGGAAGTTCATAAGAAACTTCTCGTCCATTGTCCACCCTCTGACGAACCTCACTAGGAAAGGGGCGGATTCCTCAAGTTAGACTCCAGAAGCTTGCGAAGCCTTAAATTCACTGAAAAGGGCTTTCTGCGGTGCACCCGTATTGGTGCATCCGGTGCCCACTCTCCCATTTATTATAGAGGTGGATGCTTCGGAGATTGGCATGGGAGCAGTCCTCTCCCAGTACTCTGTAGAACCGGAGAGATTGCACCCCTGTGCCTTCTTCTCCCGTAAGTTCTCTGCATCAGGGAGCAACTATGGCGTGGGCAATCGGGAGCTTCTGGCAGTAAAATGGGCTTTTGAGGAATGGAGGCATTGGCTGGAAGGGGCAGAACATCCCATAACGGCCTATACTGACTATAGAAACCCGGAGAATATTGAAGGCTCTTAACTCCTCAACGCCCGGCAAGCCCGTTGGGCCCTGTTTTTTACGAGGTTCAACTTCCAAATTACCTTCAAGCCAGGTTTAAAAAATGTGAAGGCTGATGCCTTGTCCCGTTGTTTCCCAGAGGCAGTTTCCTTTCCAGATCCGTGCCCTAGCCCCATATTGTCCCCGCAATGTTTGGTGTCAGCCATACAGACTCTAGTATTATTAGAGAATCTGATGAACCTCTTGACCCCCCACCAGACCGACTACCCCCCTGCAAAACCTGAAGGGCGGCTGTATGTTCCCCTTCATCTTCGTTTGAAGGTTATCCAACAGCTGCATGATTCTAAAACTGCTGGCCACCCAGGAATTAGGAAATCCCTAAATTTAGTAAAAAGACACGTTTGGTGGCCTCACATTCCAGTGGATGTTGAATCCTATGTTCGTGCATGCCCAGTTTGTGCTCAGAGTAGGTCCTCCTGTAACACTCCCTCCGGCACTCTGCTGCCTCTGCCCATTCCTGCTGCTCCATGGACACACAATTCCATGGACTTCATTACGGACCTTCCAGGGTCCTTAGGGTTTGCGGTAATCTGAGTAGTGGTGGAACGCTTCAGTAAGCAAGCCCATTTCATACGGCTACCCAAGTTACCCTCAGCCAAGGAATTGGCTGATTTATTTGTGTTTCATGTGTTCCGCCTGCATGGGGCTCCAGAGAACATTGTTTCAGACCGTGGGGTTCAGTTTGTGTCTCGGTTCTGGAGGGAGTTCTGTGGCCAAATGGGCATCGAGCTTTCCTTTTCGTCAGGGTTCCACCCCGAGACGAATGGCCAGACCGAACGAACCAACCAATCATTGGAACAATACCTCCGGAGCTTTGTATCTGATTGCCAGGATAGATGGGCTGACTATCTCCCCTTTGCAGAGGTGGCATATAACAACGCAGAGCACTCCTCCACCAGGATCTTTCCATTTATGTGTGTCGGGGGTCGGACACAATATCTCATAGATTGGAAAGGTTTTGGACCAGAGGAGAGATGCTGGGTGCTGGCCCGCAGCGTACATGCGGAAGAACTTGTGTCGGAATTTCTCTGTGATTACCCGGAGAAACCCCGACATGAGGGTCCTGAGGCCCCTCCTGAAGGGGGGGTAGTGTAAGAAATTTACCTGTCCTGGATGCCCGCGGCATCCCTGGGGATCCCAGCCACAGAGGAAGACGCCGCTGCAGCAGGCAGCATGGCCGAGGCTGCTGCCCTGCTCGCAGCGTGTCTCTCTCTGCAGGCGGAGGGATCCGTCCTGGCCAAACTACTGTTCGGCCAGGCGGCATCCCTTGCATCTCTTTGGACGTGATTACAGAAAGTCCTGTTCTCAGCACTCCTTTGGATGTGCAAAGTAGTGGTGGGACATAGTTAGTTTGAATTCCCTGTGGCAAATCGTCCGAAGGGGATTCAGTTACTCTCCAATCAAATGGCACCAGGTGGTGCGAGGTCATTGGTCACTCTGGCCATTTAAGGAGAACCTGTCCTGACTACCATTGCCCGCTATAAGCCTCTGTGAACACAGTGTGCTTGGGTGCGTTCTTGTGTTGGTTTATGCTAATCCTGTTTGTCATTTCCATAACGATCTGGTCTGAAATCTGACTCTTGCATGAACTCTGCCTGCCCTGACCTCTGATTGTTCCTGACTTGCCTTTGCCTTACCCTCCTGTACTACGTTTATCGAACTTAACCCTTGTCTTGTCTTGTCTTGTTTTATGACAATAATAAAACTTGATAAAAGGATGTTTGGAGTTGGCTGTGGTTTGTGTGCCCAGGCACATTACACATGGGTGCAGATGATTCAAAGGATGACAATATCAAGACTGGTCCACTGAAGAAATGGCAAAAAAGTGCTGAGGAATTCATTACACTGCACTGCAGTTATGCTGTCTCACTCTGCCTTGCAAAGTATCTTCCTATCTGACAGTAAATTAAAGTTTTGGTAGTAGCAAAGATAAGAAAAGATAGCAGGAAAATTGTGATCCAGTGAGAAAAATAACTGAACACCAACACTGAAGGTTATTTTCTGGTGCTTTCTGGTGCTAATGACGGGCATTACTGCTGGCTTGGTCCTGAAAAAAATTATTGCTCCAAAAAAAGACCAGTGCTGGGGGTCATCATTGCAGTCATTGGCAACAATGATGTACACACAGAACAAACAGACTTGGAACCTGGGACCCACCAGAAAAGGTGAGAAGGAGGCCCACCATAAAGTGTTGTTTGAGGAGGAAAATGTACCAAAAAGTGTCATATCTAAACGATTCTATTACACATGCTTTATTGCCACACTCTCACCACAGTTTTTTGGCGCCCCTTCTAATTATTTTCCAATATTGGCACTTAATCCCGAGTGTGACTCGGGGTGGGAAAACAACGCAAAAAGCGGTAACTTTGGGGGTCCTCCTTACCTTAGCCCTGCTTCTCTGTCGAGGGCATGGCTGGGCGGTAAATTTAAAAGCAGATTACCGAGTAATCTGCTTTTAAATACCGCCAGGGTCCCCACCACCCCGCTGCACACATCTGCAGTTAGATGCGATGAACCATGCAGGATTTCTGCATGGTGCATCGCATCTAACTGCAGATGCGATCACCAATAGTAAATCCCGGGGGTGATGCCAGCGGAGATTTCCCAGTGGCAGCACCCCCTGAATCTAATGCAGCTGCTCGCATCACCCGGAGATTATATAGTAATCTGCTTTTAAATTTCCCGCCCCCAGAATCCATCACTCCCATCGCATCACCCGGAAGATGTCACACATCTTACCGGGTGATGCGGTGGGGATGTCCCCGCCCTGCTCACTCTCCTGCTCGCATCACCCGGCAAGATGTGTGACATCTTCCGGGTGATAGGATGGGAGTGATGGATTCTGAGGGCGGGAAATTTAAAAGGAGATTACTTTGTAATCTGCTTTTAAGTTTTTTTTACAGTGAAATACACCAAAAAACACAAAATAAAAGTATCAAAACACATTTTAGTGCACCAAGCATCTTTGCCCAGTGCCCTGATTTACATTTTGCCGACTATTATCCCTGACCTTGATCTAACCTTTTGATGACCTATAAATCACTTCCTGAATGTATCATTTCATCACTTTGTCTTTGACCTTGATTACTCCAAAAGGCATCTCGCCGGGGCAAGCGCTGTTTTGGAGGAATTTGAAAGCAGCGATAGCGATTTGGAGTCCCTTGTGGAATCAAGCGATAGTGATTCACCAGGAAATTTGTCATCGGACAGCGAAAGTGAACTGAGCAACGATTCTGAACCTGTGCGCACATGGTGTCCTATTG
>NC_092859.1:58467044-58514939 GCF_032062135.1 Pyxicephalus adspersus
TGGTGATTGACTACAACAACACCATGGGAGGCGTCGACAGAGCTGACCAAGCCATGACATTCTACCCAGCGATGAGGAAACAGCAAAGGATGTACTACAAGAACATTTTCAGGCATCTTGTTGAGCAGTGCCTATGGAATGCCTACCTTCTGTACAAAAAAAATAGTCAGAGGCCTGTGAATCATTCAGACTTCATTTTGCAAGTTTCCGAATCCATAGTCAAGAACCACCAAACATTATCAGTGGCTATGAATAGACCTGGACGTCGTGCTTCCACCGTTGTCAACCCAGAACGCCTGACCGGCCGTCACTTCACTGAGTACATCCCACCAACCCAGAAAAATGCAGCACCTACAAGGATGTGCGTGGTTTGCTGCTCAAAGACCGATGACAGAGGAAGGAAAAAACACAAAGAAACCAGGTTCTACTGTCCTGACTGTGATGGGCTTTGTGCAGCACCCTGCTTCAAAATCTACCACACAAAAGGTGTCTACTAAAAATGTAAATATTTTTTTTTCTAAAATCTGCATTTAATTTATCTTATTATTTATCAATAATATTGCACCCTTGTTAGGAAACTTTCAGTTAAAAATTTCTGATAAAAATTTTTTTTTTTGATAAATTACACTGTTGTGGTCTATTATTTCAATTTTTTATATAATAATGATTTATAATTATGTATTATATTATAATTTATGATTATAATATAATAAATAAATATATAGTTATTATACCCGGGAGTTAATCCTAAGAATTACAGGCCCACAATATAAACAAAAATTTCTATGCAAAAAAAAATAGGATCACTTTTTGCATCAAAAAAACTGACAGATTTAGAACACTAGGGGGTTAATTAATAAACTGATTCAACACTGACAGTATAACTAACATTGTAAGACCATTGTTACATAATACTGATGACTGCACTCTGTACAGTCTGTCGTACATCTCATGGTGCCATAATGCTGAAAAATCATTCTTGTCTGCTCCCACATATTCCACAAAATATATCTGTCAAACCATGTCTTTGACACTGTCCCCTCCACTATGCATGTCACTTTATGGTGTGGTCATACCTGGGAACTTTTTTGAAGAACTGAGCCTGAGATTTTTTCAAAGGCAAAGGGGGATGACCCTGCAGCAAGCACATGGAGACCAGGCCACTTGCTAGTGCATACTAATCACACCTGACATCAATTATACCCATCCTTGTTGACCTCCCAGATATAATGAGCCCGACTTAATAAAGCTCCCCAGGGCTGGAGAGGATACACTTTCATTAGTGAAGCTGGGTGATCCAGGAAACCTGTAATAGACCTGGTTCAGGATGCAAAACATTTGCTAGCAAAAAAAAATATATTTTTTTTTTGCTAGCAAATGCTATTATATAGAGGTTTGTTGGATTACCCACCTTTTGATGAGAGTATATCCTCTCCAGCCATGGAGAGCTTTAATAATTCAAGCCTTATGTGACAGAATTAGGTAATATTTCCATTTTCAATGAGGGAGCTAATAGTGCTTGATCTCTCTTTTCATCATTTGGAGCTTTAAGTTGTTTTGGGAGAAACATGCCTACCTCATGATTTCTTTCCTGTGAATAACAATGGCAGCAAATCCTTTTTTATTGGCCATGTATCAGCTATCCACAGGTAATATCACCTTATTGACAAGTACAACCATCTTTGGCAAAAATTACCTGGCACCTACTCTCTTTTGTTCAGTGATTTAATTTACTAAAAAAGATGTTGATTTACTAAAAGTATCCCTCTGCAAGGGATAGTTTACTTAGGTAGTGAATACGATGAAAACTCACTTTGCAAAAATTTCAAAATCCCATGTAAGAAAGTATAGGGAAAATAAAATGTTTTCCTTGCCCATGATTGGATGTTTGAAGTCAGCGGAGCTTTACCTCATTCACTAAGTGAAATTTTATTTTTGCTTGTAAAACTACTTTAGTAATTAACTCCAGGGTGTCTGAGCTCTCTTAAAGGAAAATAGGTTGATCTAAGAAGTTCATCTATTTTATTTACACTGCCAGGCTAAAAAACATCCCCAAGCCTGTGGGGGCAGTGTTATGATCAGGGGCTGCTTCAGTTAGTCAGGTTAAGAACCATAATGTGGTTAGCTGACTACCAAAAAATACTGAATGACCAGGTTTCAAATATTTTATTTTTCCTAATGCCATGGGCATATTCCAAATGACAATGATTTCCCAAAATTGAGACTAAATAGGAATGGTAGTTTTAGGTAGGGTGAGACATATTTTTCACACATGGATTGGCCACCTAACAGTTCAGACCTTAATCCAACTGAGAATCTTTGTGATGTGGTGGAGAAGACTTTTTTGCATTGGCCCATTTCTCCTATCATGAAAACAAGATCTTGGTGAAAAATTAATGAAATTTAGGATGGAAATAGTTGTTGTGACATTGCAAAGGCTTATCAAAATGATACCACAAGAAAAGCAAATTGTATTTAGCTAAAGGGAATCCAACAAAATATGTGTGTGTGTGTGACTTTTTGTTGGCCAAGCACAGTATCTTGTTGTCCTTTGAAAGCAACTAAATGGGCTGGACTCCTGAGCCAAAACATTACTTGCGCAGGCACTTCATGCAGTGATGTTGAATGACTAAATTAATGGTGTTTGCAAAGGTACACCAGCCTAATTTATTGTCAGGATGAGGAATTCAGTGAACTTTACTTTGAAAGTTTCCTTTACAAGCTTTCTCGATCAACAATATTGGATACCACTGAACTGCAATAAAAACATTAAAGAGAACAGTGTGCATGTGCGGGCACCGATGCCGGCAGCTTTCTGAACGACTCCGCGCTCCTCCGACTCCAAGGCACTAGTTCCAAACAAGAATAGGCAGCAGCAGCACCAGCAATCAAAGGGTAAACTCTCTTACAGGTGAGTTATCGGCCACTAGAGATGGAAACATCTAGCCTGAAGCCGCAGGACCGGAATCCTCTATCTCAAACCCCGCACAGGTATTCCAAGATGGCACTGGTCTGAGGATCACTGCCAGCATGTGAGTTAGGCAGAGGGGGAGATATGGGATCAGAGGACTCTGCATTAAGGTGGGAGGATAGAGGGTTACTAGTGTTGGTCGAATATCTCACTATTCCATTGAACAACTATTCGCTCAAATAGGCCAATATTGTTTGGGTGATGGAACCTCAAATTCAAACACCTCAATAGGGTCAATAGGGGGAAAATTCAGTGTCAACAATCCACCAGCTCTGCACAACACTGTACAAGGCAAGAAAAAAATCAGGAAGGCTTTTTTTTGTTGCTGGCAAATCCATTTTATGGGGCAGTCAAGGGAACATGCCAGATTTTATACAGGCCTCCGAGTAGAGGCAGAGAGAGCCCTGAGGGGGTTCCTCCGGTCCAAAAATTAGCTGCCAGGTTTCACCGCTCCGTTACAAGCCATACAGAGGCTTCAAAGTAGAAGCAGAGGGCCCTGAGGGGAGTCTTTCAGTCAAAAAAGTAGCCATTTACACAGATCTGTTACAAGTTTTATAGGCCTTACAGTAGATAGAGGCAGAGGGCCCAGAGGGAGAGAAGCTCCGTACAAAAATTAGCCAGTCACACAGCTCCATTACGCACCCCTATTTTATTTATATACCTGCATAATGTGTTTACGCTATATAAATCCTGTTTATGAATAATAATAATAATAATAATTGCTAGCTGGCATCATGACCTGGATGACATGTGTTAGGAATGACACCCATAAAGTTGTGGACAAGTAGTGCGGTGACATTAGGCAAAAGAATGGAAGACCAGAGATGAAGCATGGGTAAGTGAGAGCAGTAGCAATGTGTGGCAATGTGAGAGCTAGGTGTAGTGCATCGTCAATGCCACCCAGAAGTGTACAATTTTAGTGAATGGAGTACTGACAGGCCGCAGCAGCAACAGCAGGAGAAGGAGGCGGTGGGCCCTGAGATGGAGCGTGGACCACATTGGTAACTGGCATCTGGAGCTGTGTATAGTGCATCGTCAATGACACCCAGAAATGTGTAATAACATTTTTGTGAATGAAGTACTGGGCAGGCGGGAGCAGCAACATTTGGAGGAGGAGGACGGTGGGCCCTAAGATGGAGCATGGACAGCATTGGTAACTGGCATCTAGAGCTGGGTGTAGTGCATGGTCAATGACACTCAGACGTGTGTAATACATTTTTGTGAATGAAGTACTGGGCAGACAGCAGCAGCAACAGCAGGAGGTGGAGGCAGTGGGCCCTGAGACAAAGCATGGACGGCATTGGTAACTGGCATCTAGAGCTGGGTGTAGTGCATCGTCAATGACACCCAGAAGTATACAGTTTTAGTGAATGGAGTATTGACAGGCGGCAGCAGCAACAGCAGGAGAAGGAGGCGGTGGGCCCTGAGACGGAACGTGGACGGCCTTGGTAACTGGCATCTAGAGCAGGGAATAGTGCATTGTCATTGACACCCAGAACTGTGTAATAAATTTTTTGTGAATTGAGTACTGGGCAGGCAGCAGCAGCAACAGCAGGAGGAAAAGGCGGTGCCCCCTGAGACCAAGCGTAGACGGCATTGGTAAATGGCATCTAGATGTGGGTGTAGTGTAACGTCAATGACACCCAGAAATGTGTAAAAAAATTTTAGTGAATGAAGTACTTGGCAGGTGGCAGCAGCAACAGCAGGCGGAGGAGGACGGTGGGCCCTGAGACGGAGCGTGGATGGCATTGGTAACTGGCATCTAGAGCTGGATGTAGTGCATTGTCAATGACACCCAAAAGTGTGTAATAACTTTTTTGTGAATGAAGTGCTGGGCAGGCGGGAGCAGCAACATTTGGAGGAGGAGGACGGTGGGCCCTGAGATGGAGCATGGACAGCATTGGTAACTGGCATCTAGAGCTGGGTGTAGTGCATGGTAAATGACACTCAGACATGTGTATAACATTTTTGTGAATGAAGTACTGGGCAGACGGCAGCAGCAACAGCAGGAGGTGGAGGCAGTGGGCCCTGAGACAAAGCATGGACGGCATTAGTAACTTGCATCTAGATTTGGGTGTAGTACATCGTCAATGACACCCAGAAGTGTGTAATAAATTTTTTGTGAATTGAGTACTGGGCAGGCGGCAGCAGGAACAGCAGGAGGAGAAGGCGGTGGGCCCTGAGACCGAGCGTAGACGGCATTGGTAAATGGCATCTAGAGCTGGGTGTTGTGCATCATCAATGACACCCAAAAGTGTCTAAAAAAATTCTGTGAATGGAGTACTGGGCAGGCGGCAGCAGCAATAGCAGGAGGAGGACTCGTTGGGCCCTGAGACGGAGCATGGACCGCATTGGTAACTGGCATCTAGAGCTGGGTGTAGTGTATCGTCAATGACACTCAGACGTGTGTCATAAATTTTTGTGAATGAAGTACTGGGCAGACGGCAGCAGCAACAGCAGGAGAAGGAGGCGGTGGCCCCTGAGACGGAGCGTAGACGGCATTGGTCAATGGCATTTAGAGCTGGGTGTAGTGCATCATCAATGACACCCAGAAGTGTGTAATAAAAGTTTTGTGAATGGAGTACCGGGCAGGCGGCAGCAGCAACAGCAGGAAGAGGAGGAAAGTTGACCCAGAGACGGAGCGTAGACGGCATTGGTAACTGGCATCTAGAGCTGGGTGTAGCGCATTGTCAATGACACCCTTAAGTGTGTAATAAAATTTTTGCGAATGGAGCACTGGGCAGGCGGCAGCAGCAACAGCAGGCGGAGGAGGCGGTGGGCCCTGAGACGGAGCGTAGACGGCATTGGTAAATGGCAACTAGAGCTGGGTGTAGTGCAATGACACCCAGAAGTGTGTAATAAAATTTTTGTGAATGGAGTACTGGGCAGGTGGCAGCAGCAATAGCAGGAGGAGGACGCGTTGGGCCCTGAGAGGGAGCGTGGACGGCATTAGTAACTGGCATCTAGAGCTGGGTGTAGTGCATCATCAATGCCACCCAGAAGTGTACAATTTTATTGAATTCAGTACTGGCAGGCTGCAGCAGCAGTAGCAGGAGGAGGCGGTGGGCCTTTTTTGATAGAAAGCAAGTGGTATCAGAATGAAAAATCTGTATTTTTTTGAGAGAAATACATAAATGTTTCTACATTTTTTGATAGATAGCAAGAGGTTTCAGAAATAATTATCTGTATTTTTTTGAGAGAAATACATAAATGTTTTTGCATTTTTTGATAGATAGCAAAAGGTATCAGAAATTCGGATACCTCTTGCTGTCTATCAAAAAAGGCAGAAAAATTTCTGTATTTCTTTCCAAAAAATACAGATATTTAATTGTGATACCTCTTGCTATCTATCAAAAAAAACAGAAAATTTTCTGTATTTCTTTTTAAAAAAATACAGATATTTAATTCTGATACCTCTTGCTATCTATCAAAAAGGAAGAAAAATGTCTGTATTTCTCTCCACAATATACAGATAAATTATTCTGATACCTCTTGCTACCTATAAAAAAGGCAGAAAAATTTCTGTATTTCTTTTTGAAAAATACAGATATTTAATTTTGATACCACTTGCTATGTATCAAAAAAGGCAGAAAATTTTCTGTATTTCTCTTAAAAAAGACAGATATTTAATTCTGATTTAGAATTAAATATCTGTATTTTTTGGGGAGAAATACAGATTTTTTTTCTGGCTTTTTTGATAAATTTAATATCTGTATTTTTTAGAGGGAAATACAGAAATTGTTCTGCCTTTTTTGATAGATAGCAAGTGGGATCAGAATTAAATATCTGTATTTTTTGAGAGAAATACAGAAATAGTCCGCTGTACCAAAATTAGCCAGTTACACAGCACCGTTACAAGTGATATAGGTCTCAAAGTAGATAGAGGCAGGGGGCCCCGAGGGAGACACACCGTACAAAAATTAGCCAGTTACACAGCTCCATTGCAAATTTTAGGCCTCAGAGACAGAGTAGAGGTAGAGGCCCATGAGGGGGAGGAGGAGAAGGACATGCAGAAGGCTGTGAAAGTGTTCTTCCCGTTAAGGTGTAAGCAGGCCGTGCAGCAGTGGCCGACTAATCAGTGCACTCTGCAGAGGGGGTGTTGAAGTCATCGCCGATCCAAGCCTTCTTCATGTTATTAAAAGTGAGTTGGTCGACATTTTTTGCGGAGAGGCAAATGCGCTTGTCACTCACTATGTCCCCAGCTGCAGCATGAATGACTAGCACTGCTGACTGTCATTGGCAACTGCTGCACGACTGGCGGCTTTCCTCCGCTAAAAAAAAAGCCTGCATAGTTTGGCTTAGAGGACCTCTTTTGCTGCTCCCACCCATGCTGCTTAAGGTAGTTGACTGGCTGCCATGGCTGGTGTAACTGCCATAGGGATCCCTGCTGCTGCTGCTGGCATACGGGAAGGCTGAGCATACGTCCCTTACAAGCACTTCTTGGTAGTGCTGCATTTTAAGTCCTCTGTATTGGGGCTGGATTAGTTGTTCTATCCCAGGCTTGTAATATGGATCAAGTAATGAAGCAATCCAATAGTCGTCAGTGTTTGTTTTTATGTGGCCCGGATCTTTGGCTAGGCACTCCTGCATGAAGGCTGTCATGTGGCTCAAAGTTCCCACAACTAAAGGAATTCTGGACCCAGACTCCTGTGGGTCGAACAGCAGCACAAGGTCGTGCCATCCACAGAACATACCGCCTTGTGTTTGGGTGGATGGATGGCATGTACCCTCCATGTCCTTCTCTGCCCCTTCCTCCCCTTCTCCCTTGCCTGCAATCTCCTTATCCTGGTCCTCTTCCACGTCCTCCTCTTCCTGGATTTGTGGTACACTATGCCTAGTAGGCACACATGTCTGAGATGATGTTGTAAACGTCATCTCTTCCTGCAGCGTCCGCTCTGTGTCGTGTCCGAATTCCACCATCATCTGTTCCAGCAGGCATATGATGGGGATGGTGTCACTGACACAGGCCTGCTGATCATCCTGGTCGCTCTTCCAAAGGTGCTAATACAGTGCACAAGTCATCAATTTGCAGCCACTCCGCAGGGCTGAAGTAAGGTAATGTGGGTTAGTGTCTCAAATGAGCAGACTGCCATGTAATCCACCACCTGGTGTCTCTCTGCATCCAGATTGATATTTGCTTTCAGGAGCGAGGTCAGGAAACCCAGAAAGTCCAGCCACCCTTTTAAATTGGCTCCCACTTTCCAAAAACCTCTTCTCCCTACAGTAGAGCCTCGACTTACCCCTGAAGAGCGGGCCCATTGCAGGCATCAGAACCTCTGTTTGTACTGTGCTGGGGAGGGCCACTACAAGCTCAATTGTCCCCTGAAGGCCCCAAACGCCAGTGTCTAGGGAAATGGGGAGAGGGCTCCCTAGGCAAAAGTACAACCTCTCCACCATCCAAAATAACTTTTCCTGTTTGGATCCCATCTGACAGACATAATTTTTGGACCCAAGCCCTTTTGGACTCCGGTGCTGCTGGAAACTTCATCAGCCAACATCTGGTCTCTGAGCACAACATCCCTGTGGTGCCCCTATCCAAGCCTTTGGTGGTCTCTGTGGTTAATGGCACTGCTCTACCGGACTGCATCCAGCATACCATTGTGTCACATCATAAAACTTAGGGCGCTGCACAATGAGATATTTTCCTTTTTGGTGGTTCCCAAGATCATCCATCCTGTTATGTTGGGGTTGCCATTGCTGCGTTGTCATGCCCCTGTCATTGAATGGAGCACCAGAGACATACACTCATGGAGCGCCACCTGTTTCCAGGAGTGTCTTCCCAGGCCACTTCCCGTCCAGCAAATCTTTTCTGCTGCTGCTTCACCCCAGCCTAGCTTACCAAGACCATACTGGGGGTCTGCTCACATTTTCAGTAAAAAACAGGCTGAGACGCTACCACCGCACTGCCCCAAACTTAGTCCTTGGTTCACCTCCTCGGGGTAGAGTGTACCTTCTCTCCATCCCTGAAACTAAGGTCATGTCTGACTATATTCAGGAGAATTTGGAGAGGGGATTTATCTGCAAATCATCTTCCCCAGCAGGAGCTGGACTCTTCTTCGTGCAAAAGAAGGACCGTTTCCTACGACCCTGCATTGATTATAGAGGTCTGAATAAGATCACAATTAAGAACAAGTATCCTCTGCCCTTTATCTCTGAGTTGTTTGATCGACTTCAAGGGGCGTCTGTCTTTACCAAGTTAGACTTGCACGCTGCCTATAACCTGATCCGCATTTGTGAAGTGGACGAATGGAAGACTGCCTTCAACACCCGGCATGGTCATTATGAGTACTTGGTCATGCCCTTTGGACTCTGTGATGCGCCAGCGATGTTCCAGAATTTTGCTAATGACATATTCCCGGACCTCCTTTAAGTCTGTGTGATTGTCTACCTAGACGACATCCTGGTTTACTCTATGGATCCACCTACCCACCGTGACCATGTCAAGTTGGTTCTGCAAGGGTTTAGGGAGAACAGACTGTATGCCAAGTTGTAGAAATGTCAGTTTGAACTTTCTGAGATTCCATTTTTGGGATACACTGTCTCTGCAAAGGGTTTGCGCATGGATCCTGACAAACTTTCATCTGTGCTAAACTGGCCACAATCACTTGGGTTAAACCTGGGTTCCTGGGCTTTGCTAAATACTACCGGCAATTTATTTAAGACTACTCCACACTGATTGCCCCAACTACAGCTATGACCAAGAAGGGTAGTAACTGTCAAGTCTGGTCACCGGAGGTGCTCCAGGTCTTTCATTTATTGAAGAAGGCCTTTGAATTAGCTCCTGCCCTGGTTCGCCCTGACACCTCTCAGCCTTTCTTTTTAGAGGTAGACGCTTCCTATGTTGAAGTGGGCGCAGTTCTTTCCCAGAAGAATTTGGCAGGTAAGCTGAGGTCTTTTGTTTACTTCTCCAATAAGTTCTCTCCTGTTGAGAGGAACCACTCAATCGGAGACCATAGGCTTCTTGCAGTCAAACTAGCCTTAGAGGAATGGCGCCACTTGCTAGAGGGAGCTCGACATTCTGTAACTATCTACACTGACCATAAGAATCTGCAGTACTTGCAATCAGCACAACGTTTAAATCCTCGTCAAGCCCGGTGGGCACTCTTCTTCTTCAGGTTTGACTTTATACTCACGTATCACCCAGGTTCCAAAAATATTAAGGCTGATGCCCTTTCTCGCTCCTTTGAAAAGGAGGACCCAGAAACAGAACCCACTTTTGTTATAGATCCTGTTTGAATTATGCCCATGGCTCTAGTCCGGATGGACCAGATTCCACTAGGAAATCATTTGTTAAAAAGAGCTAGCGCCCTTTGATCCTTCAATGGGGACATGCTTCCAAGTTGGCTGGTCACCACGGGCAACACAAAACCCTTGATTTATTCAAACGTAAATATTGGTGGCCTAATTTGAAGCAGGATGTCTGTGATTTTGTGGCTGCTTGCACTGAGTGTGCACGGCACAAAGTGCCTTGCAAAACCCCCTCCGGTCCTTTGCAGCCACATCCAACCCCTGAACTACCATGGACTCATATCTCCATGGATTTCATACCCGATTTTCAGTCCTCCAATGGGTTCACCACAATATGGGTTGTGGTAGATAGATTTTCTAAAATGGCCCTTTTTTTTCCTCTGTCGCCTGTTGGACATCAAGCTGGACTTCTTGTCTGCATACCACTCCCAATCTAATGGGCAAACAGAGCGGACAAACCAATCCCTTAAACAGTATCTATGCACGTACGTCAACTCCCAGCAAGACAATTGGTCTGACCTACTGCCTTGGGCTGAGCTGGCACACAACAACCGCTCTAATGAGTCTAAAGGTCACAGCCCTTTCTTCATTGTCTCCGGCCATCACCCCAAGCTCCTAGCTATTGTCCCTTCACTGTCTGATGTTCCTGCTGCAGCCACTAGCGCTGACCACTTTCGGCAGCTTTGGAGCGAGGTCCAAGAGACTTTAAAGCGGTCCTCTCTACGCTACAAGAAATGGACCAACAAGAAAAGATCCCCTGCACTTCAGTTTTCCCCTGGTGATAAGGTCTGGCTCTCTACAAAAAATATTCGTGTAAGGAATATATCTTTGCTAAGTTTTGAATTTAAGTTGTTTTTGTGTTTTTTGCTATATTTTGCAAATAATTGAGTTGTGTGGAAACTAGTTATATCCTTCTTATCAGTAGGTCAATATTTGCTCCATCCTTACCTTGAAGCTTTTTACCTTGAAACATCTTGCTCAGGGAAGTTGTTAATTAGGTTTCTTGTTACTGACTAACTACTAAGTGTCTTCCACCTTGTTGTCTGACTATATAAAATGATGTGATAATAAAGATTTGAGAAGAAGTGATATAACTATATGCTTAAGCTGCGTGTATGTTATTCACTGCTCCCAACGCGTTGAAAACAGAGGTCATGATAGAGAGGGAAATATTGGTCTGGGATCAATAGGAAATCGCCTTAAGAGTTTGGCATCAGAAGTGGGACATCTACCTTAAAAAGACCAGGATTGGGTAAGTAGAATTTTTTTTTTCTACCTCTGCCCTCCCCTGGGTCCCTGTAGATATCTTACGAACCTAAGCACTGTGGCAGTGTAGACTCCCTCATAGAAGGACTGGGTCCTTAGTTAGGAAGATTTGGGAAATCTTTTATTGAATATGTTTCCCCCTCGTGACCTCTGTTTTAGTGTATAGAGTATAAGAATTTTGTTGCATGATATAGAAGTATAAGATATATTGTATATAAGATAAGTTTGTGTTCTATTCTGGTTGCCACAGTGAGGTTGGGTTGATCACCACTGCTGTGGTTGCCTCAGGCAAGCAGTAACGTGACCTAAGCTGCGTTTTGGTAAGCGGTCCTGGGAACAGGACGTCAGCGAGCACTGCAGCTACCTGCTGAACTAACTGAACTAACTGAATTAACAATTACTGTGTATAACCATCTGATATTTATACTGTAATTTATACTGCAACTATGGGAAATTCCCAAGGTAAGGGGAATAACCCAGAGGAACCTAAATATCCCTATAAGAAACATTAAAAAAACATATAAAAGTGTGCTAGAAACCTGACAACAGGGATGTCCCCTATAATGTTAACTGTAGAGCAGGAGATTATTACACTAACCCCTTTACATTACACCTGAAAAATGGAACGGAGAACATAAAATGTCCCGATCCATCCCAACTCCTGCACAAACAAATGTAAATAATTATCCCTTTATACCTGATGCACCCTATAAAAAGTTATGGGAAGAATTAAACACTGAATTTGTAAGATTACACAGCGATAGGAAATCCATGGCTACTGCATTAGCATGCAAGTAAAAGCCAGGAGAAACAATAAGTGATTATGCTAGAAGAATTAGGAAAGTGTGGAAGGAAGAAGCAAGTTTAGGATTAGGAGGAGATTTGAGTATAGTATTTACTCAGTCACTGAATAATGGAATGATTCCTGCACATTGGGCGCACTGCCAAAATGATTATTGACAACTGGAGCACTTTGGATGCCCCAAACATTTTGCCCAGATATTAACAAAGGATGCTGCAGGATGTTTTGAGCTGCCTAAGTCGTCCAAACCCCATGTACAGGGACCACCACTATGTTAGAGATCCCTGACCAGGCTGATGAAAACCCAATAATCACATTATTGGACAATTCCTGATGGACTTCTTAGTAGATACAGGAGTGACTTGTTCTGTCCTCCAATCCTGGTCAGGTCCAACTACATCTGGTGGGCCCTCTGTGGGAATAAATGTCATCACCCCTACAAGACGCATACTCATATTCCCATATGTACAGTACATGGATAATACATTACACATCACTCATTCAAGGTATTACCTAGTTGTCCAGTTAACCTGTTAGGAAGAGACCTGATGGGATCTCTGGGAATGTCACTGGTTGTTGACCCAAAGAGAGGGATTAATGTCAGTACAACCTTGCAACTGCCCTTATTGGATTTTCCAGTTCCTGACAGCACATGGTCCACTGGACCATATGACGTGGGATTCCTGGACTGCACCCCATATACAGCACTTACAAAACCACATACACCAATATACCAAAAGCAGTATCCTTTAACTAAAAACAAGTAAGATTCTTTAGCACCCATGATTCAATCTTTCTACCAATACAATAATCCAGTAAATCCTGTCAAAAAGCCAGATGGTTCATACTGCTTTACACAGGAATTCAGAGCCATCAATGAGCTGGTCACACCCCTAACACCGGTTATGTCAGATCTTAGTACCATCCTTACAGCAGTACCGCCCTAGACTCAATGTTACAGTGTTATTGATTTGGCCAATGCATTTTTCTCCATACCATTGTCATCCAAGACTCAGCCCCTTATGGCTTTTATTTTCAAGGGACAACAATATACCTGGTGCCATTTGCCCCAGGGCTTTGTTGACTCCCCGGCAGTCTTCTCAATTGCCCTCCAGCAGGTCCTTGCCAACTGGCAGCCGCAGCATGGTTCTACTTTATTGATATGTACAGTAGCCCCTCTCAGGAGGCATGTCAGAGGGACACGGTGTCATTGTTGTGTTTTCTGGAAAAGGAAGACAAAGGGTGTTGCAGAAAAGGTTCAGTTCTGTCTGCAACAGGTCACATTCCTGGGAATGTTTTTAACCCCAGGATCCCGGCTACTAGCCCCCAGCCATGTACATGCCATTACCAGTTTGCCTTGCCCTCAGACAAAGAAACAGCTGCTCAGCTTTCTTGGCATGATCAATTTTTGCAGACACTGGATTCTTGACTGCTCGTATTGGGACTCACAGCCCAGTCCTAGTACCACCCTACTGCCCCTAATACCATTCAATGGTCTGATGAAATGACTAAAGCATATGTGGTGTTAAAAGAATCCCTGACCTCTGCCCCTGCATTGGGAATGCCGAATTTCAATGTAACATTTGTAAAACCATGGCTGCTGTGCTTGCTCATATGCATGGAGGTAAATTGAGGCCCGTGGCATATGTCTCTAAGACACTGCCTGTTACTGTGCAAGGCATGCCAGCCTGTCTGCGTATGCTGGCAGCCTGTGCAATGGCTGTAGAAAGTGTCTCACTTCTAAATTTGGGTCACGAGACGATACTTTACACATCCCATGCTGTACTACATTTGCCTAAGAATTTAACCACTCAACACCTAACAGCACAAAGGTAGTCTGGTTATCAAGGTATTCCAACATCCACTGCAGGATTAAGTGTAAAATATGCTTCTGCTAACAGCAGTCCTGTTGCTGTGCTCAATGCCTTCTTAGGTCTTAAAGGGCCAGAGGATGAAGTGCCAGAGTCATACTCATGTATTACTGAAATTCATCTCCCCAATCAAATTGCCATTGTTAAATGTCAAGCACACACTTTTTCCAATTCCTTCCACGCCAGGGGCAACAGACTAGCAGATTTTCATGCCAAAGTCTCTGCTCAGTCTACCACACCCACCACTAGCCCCCCTGATACACTTCTGCTCGCCATCCCAGCTTCCACTGAAACCAACACACTTCTAACACAATTACAGTCCTTCGCCACCCCACAGGACATTGAATTCTGGGAAAAGGAAGGATTGACCCTGGACTCCTTTTGAATCTGGTCAAAATGAAAGGATTGTAGGGCTGCTCCAGATAGCAGTACCCCTCATTTGTTTTCAAATCCATGGTATGGGACACAAGAGCAATAAAACCACAACACAAGAAATACACAAGCAATTTTGTGCCCAGAATTTAAAGGAACACACACAAGTCATACTTTCTCGCTGTTTAGCATGTGCCAGAAGTATTGTACAAGGGAAGAAAGTAGGACAACATAAACATTTGTTACCTCCACAGGATCCATTTCAAGAGTTAGAAATTGATTTTACACACATGCCAAAGGCTTCCAATGGATGTCAGATAATGTTAGTGATTACAGATAAGATTTTGTAGTCAGGAAGGAAAATGCAAGGACAGTAGCTATGCAAGGAGATCATCCCCAGATTTGGATGCCCAGTGAGAATAAGCTCAGACAATGGCACTCCAATCACTTCTAAAGTCACGCAGGAGATTTAAAAATGATGAACATAGAATGGAAGTTCCACATCCCATATCACCCCCAGAGTGCTGGAGTAGTAGAAAGGACAAATAGGACACTGAAAGACAAACTTAGAAAACTAAGGGACATTCCATAAGTGAGACCAATACCTACCAGCCGTACTAGCAGAAATAAGAATGACTCCCAACCCGGTTAATAAGCTGTCACCTTTTGAAATTTTATTGGGAAGACCTTTTCCCACCCCCTGGGCTAAATTTTATTACCCGGGGATCTCCAACAAATCCAAGACCAATATGTAGCTAAACTTATTGAAAATTGAACAGCAACTACGGAGATATCTCTCTCTCTCTTTTCCTTTCCCTACAGATCAACAGACGCACCCATTCAAGCCCTGAGACTAGTGTTGGTTAAAGCTCTGCACAAGAACAAATCCTTGGATCCAAGCCATTACTAGAACAGCCGTGCAGACCAGTGGAGGACCCACCTGGAAACACGCTTCAAGAGTGAAAAAGGCACCACCGATCCAGCGCCAGGATGATGCTTCTTGATCCACGAGTACCAGCCCAGATGCTTGTCTGCAGTTTTGGAGCCCTGATTATCATATTCTGTCTTGTATGGGTCACAACAACTTGCCACTATCACCCTCAAGACTTGCCCTTTGTTTGTCCCCAAACAAGCCATAACCTAAAGAATTACTCTACCCTGTCTATGCACCGGCAATTACATAAGTATAGTGATTGGACTGATTACCAGGGTAACATATGGGAACGTCTTGCCAAAGAAATATATAATGGTTCTAGTTTTTGCTTATCTGATATGCAAAGTACTCAAGATATGTTAATTTCTTGTTTGATTGCTGTCTCTACTCCAATCAGCATGTTGCTTAGAGTCTTTAGCAATATCTATAATGACACTGAGGTTATTGAAAGTGATATACGTTTATCTCATAACCTGTATGACTTTTGTAATACTTGTCAAACCTATGACTCCCTAAAATTGTTAATGTCAATATGCAAATCAAGAATCATTCAGCTTCCTCAAGTTATGTATGCTGAAGAACCTGAGGCTGTTTATTTGCATGTAAGGGAACAAAGGTATGAAGTCAAGTAGTTATCTTTTGTTTAAGGATAAAAGGAAGGGAATGTAAGGAATATATTTTTGCTGAGTTTTGAATTTAAGTTGTTTTTGTGTTTTTTGCTATATTTTGCAAATAATTGAGTTGTGTGGAAACTAGATATATCCTCCTTATCAGTAGGTCAATATTTGCTCCATCTTTACCTTGAAGCTTCTTATCTTGAAACATCTTGCTCAGCAAAGTTGTTAATTAAGTTTCTTGTTACTGACTAACTACTAATGGTCTTCTACCTTGTTGTCTGACTATACAAACTGCGATGTGATAATAAAGATTTGAGAAGAAGTGATATAACTATATGCTTAAGCTGCGTGTATGTTATTCACTGCTCCCAACGCATTGAAAACAGAGGTGATGATAGAGAGGGAAATATTGGTCTGGGATCAATAGGAAATCGCTTTACAATTCGGTTATGGATGCCGTCTCCTAAGTTGGCTATACTTTTCATTGGTCCTTTTCCTGTCCTTTCTCAAAAAAATCCAGTCAGGTACAAGTTGAAACTGCCTCCTTCTCTAAAGATCCATAATTCCTTTCACATTTCACTCCTTTAACCAGTTATTTTCAATAGATTCTTCAAGAAAACTAAAACCCCTGGACCTGTCCCTGCTGCTTCAGAAGAAGAATATGAAGTAGAACAGATGTTGGACTCCAGACTCATTCGGGGATCATTGCAATATCTGGTGCATTGGAAAGGCTATGGCCCTGAAGAATGTTCCTGGGTCCCTTGTAAGGACCTCCATGCTCCCCGTCTTCCCAGGGAGTTCCACGCAAAGTTTTTCCATAAGCCCGGGAGGGGCCAGGATGGTGGGGGCCCTGGGGGAAGGTACTGTCACAGATTCCTGCAGGTCCAGGGGATCTGTGCCTCATTCAGTGTCACCCAACTTACACTCCTCCCCTGCCAGCACCAGCTCTGCTAAGGCATCATCTCTGCAGCTCACTTCCTGGTCCAGGCCATGTGACTCCAAGTCAGCTGCTCCACTACCTCAGAGGACTAGAGTGTTTCGCAGACGCGCTCCCCCACTGGTGGAGATGTGAACACCACCAACCTCCAGTCCCCCGGACCCCCTCTGGTGGTAGGATAGGATGCAGCAGGTCATTTGGCTCCACTCATCACAGGCCCTGCCCTTAAAAAGAAGAGAAGGGCAACAGAAAGTTGCCTGAACAAGGAGTTCCTTTGGCTCTGCTTGCTGGTTCCTGTTTGTTTATTCTCTTGCTCCTGATTCTTTGTGTACTGACCTCGGCTTGACCCTGACTACTCCTGATCACTGCCTGCCCTGACTACTGGCTTAAGCTTGACTACTCCTGATCTTTGCCTGCCTTGACCTCTGGCTTGCCTGACTACTCTCTGCTCCTCGCTCTGGTACCACTTCTTGTTTCTGCCTGTCAGCAGTCACCTGCCCCGGCTTGCACGGGGGCCGCAACCTGGCAGTTGCCCGCAGCACAACATCCTCACCTCTAGAGGCTCTGGTGAAGACCAGGCAGCTGCTTAGACTCCGCGCCCTGTGCATGACTCTACCAACTGAGCTAGTGACACAGAGGGTCCACCGTCCTGCTTTGCAGCTACTGTGACAGTGGAATTCCAATGAGTGGCCACATCACAAATTAACCGGTGCACTGGCAGATTGAGGTTTCGCTGTAAATCATCCAATCTGGCACTGTCTGTGTACGACCAGCGGCAATGCGCTGACAACTTTCTGGCCCTTAGCAACACCGGCTGGAGGCCTGGGTACTTCCCAAGGAAGTATTGTACTAAAAGGTTCATGACATGGTTCAGGCAAGGTATGTGTGTGAGTTTCCCAGAACGCAGGGCTGCCAGCAGATTGGCCCCGTTGTCACACACGACCTTGCCTGGCTGGAGCCCATGCGGAGTTAGCCATATGCTCTCCTGCTCCTGCAGGGCACTTAGAATTGTTGCACCCATGTGGCTGAGGGAGCCGAGGCATCGCAACCTCAGGACTGAGTGGCAATGTGGCGATGTGCTCTGGGTGTAGCTAGGTATGCAGGCCTTCCTGCAGCTGCATCTTCCCCTGCTGCCACCAAAGTTACCCAGTGAGCTGTGTAGGAAATATATCTTCCCAGTCCGTGCTTGCTGAACGAACTGTTGGTTGTCAGGTGCACCTTGCCAGAAACTGCAGAGTGCTGCAGGGAGTGCTGCAGTGGTTCAAGCAAAGTATTTTTGTGGAAAATACTGCCACTTGGGCATAACGTACTGTGGGTTGGCGCAGAGGAATGCGTAACGGAATGCACTGGAGTCCACCAGCCGGTAAGGGAGGAGCTCAAACGCAATGAGCTGTGCAACCGCCGTATTGATTAGCTTTGTTTTGGAGTAATTTGGGTCATATTTCCTCTTGCGCTGCAGCATCTTGGGAATGGAAGGTTGGATGCTGCTAATGCTAACCACAGAAAGATTGGACGATGGTGTAGAAGGTGTGGGGGATGGCAATGATGCCTGGTCTTGACTGCTAGCAATGCAACAAACACCAGCTTATCTGCGTTGCAGCTCATTCTCACCGGTGGTGGAGCCTGAAAACTGTAATGCTCAGTTACATCCCCCACTCAAATTGCTGGCAGCAGCATGGGGACCCTGGCAGAAGAAGGAACTTTGGTGGCAGAAGAAGGAAAGGCAGTGGAGGAAGATTTAGCAGCTTGAGCTTGCTTCAGGGGCGGAGGTCGACGCACAGAGCTCTGTGCTTTGCCCAGATGTCCCGCTAGGTTACTGGGTGGTGGCTTTTTAAATGTGTGCTCATGCAACTTGTTCCAAGTTTGTTTGAGTTTTTGCCTCGTTTCAACTGCTGACCACACAGTTTTCAGATGACCATGGTGTTGTCATCACTATGGATACTAAAAAATGCCCACACGGGCGAACATCGATTTGGGCTGAAAGGTGCTCTGGAGCTGGTGCTCGTGGTGGCGGTCCGTGGTTGTTGAGGCACACCTGTGGTAACAGCTCTCGACGATGGACGACTATGAGTTGCCTGACTGGTATGTGAAAAATTCAGAGTGTTGGCAGCTTTTACCCTCTTCCTCCCTCTCTCCTAAGGGCGGTCTGCTACCTCCTTCTCCTCTTCTTCCTCCTTCTCCTCCTCCTCTTCCTTCCTATGATGATCTCCCTGTTCGCCCCATGTCAGATCAAGGACATCATCATCATCATTAGAAGAGACAGTTTCCCTGTATATGCCGACAGGAAGCAGCGGCCTTTTGGAGCCAGTTTGAAGTGGCTCGTCTGGCTCAGAGTGTTGGGGTGAAAAGTAAGAGGAGGGAAAGCCTATGAACTGACTCTCCTTGCCAGATGACTCAAACAACTGTGCGTCTTGAAGGAATGCTTCTAGCTCCGCCTCTCCAACCCCTCAGTGGGACTGCTCTACGTACACATGAACATTCTGCTCTACACAAGACTTTCTAGTCGAGTAGGAAGAAGTAGGAGGAACAGGTGTATCAGGGACTATAGTTTGGGACCCCTGTGAGGCCTGCGTCTGGGAGGAAGAGGGGATGCAATCACTTGACCCAGGCTGGGTCATGTACCCTACTACCTGTTGTTCAAGGTGCGGTAATAATGAATGCACACCACCACCAGCAGTGCTAAAATGTCTAAGGTTTGGCTGGCTTCTTGTTCTCGGTTCTGCAGTTAAAAACCAGCCCATACTGCTTTCCTTGCTACCCCTGGCAAAGCTGCCCCTTCCTTTTTGGCTAGACATATTTGAAATGTTTGTGTGGCTTCACACTCTGCAAAATACTTTGGAGCTAATATGCTTCACTGAGTGTAAATTTTTACAGTAAGCGGAATATTTTTTTTGGGGGGGGGGATTAACCCAAAAAATGCAAGTGCGCTGTGTGTGTTGCATGCGGCACTTTCCTTTAGCAGTAATATGCAGCACAGTATACAAATGTGATGTCTGTCACTGCGTCTGTCTCTCGGTACAAGTGTGATGGTGTGAACGCCATCTGGGTACCCTGGCTCTAGCTGCCTGTGCATGTAACACACTGACTGACTATCTACCTATCTATCTATATATCTATGTGACTAACGGTGAAACACTCTATCTATCTCAGTACAGTAGATTACAGGACTGAAACAATACAGTACAATCCAACTATCTATCTAATAGTGACACAATCTAACTAACTACAGCACTTTTATTTTACTTTGACACTGCCAGCAGCACAGAGAGATTGTGTCTGCTAGCAGATCTCTGTAAGGAGTGGTAAATGCAGGCAAGCCCTGGTCTTATATAGGCCAATGGCTGCCTGTGTTGCATGTGGTGACAGACAGCCAATTAGATGCCTCCTAGTTCTCCTACAGTTGCTCCATCGGGACACACATGGAAACCCTGCTATTCTGTCACACTTTGCTGCTCTTCTTCAAGCAGACTTGTCCAAAACAAGCACTGCTATCACTAACAAGCTGCGAAAGTGAAAAATGAGTGATACAATCTCCAGGGTCACCCAGAATTCCTCCCAAATCTCTGTGATGGACTCTCAGATTGATTAGTTTAAGCTCAAAATAGATGACCTAGAAAACAGATCGTCCAACTTCCTTACAAGGGGCTACCCCAATCCATTCCTAATTTTAACGAGGTGAACAAAATATTCCTGCAATCGCAACTACCAGATTTTGCAGTCAACATGTTGAAATTGAACTGGGTTCATAGAACGCCGGTGGCGATTAAGAAGGATGGCCCTCCAGAGATGTTGTTGTGAATCTGTGCTACTTTTCAATGAAAGATGCAGTCATGAGGGCAGCCAGATCACATTTAGGTCTTATGATAGATGGAAACCCAGAGCATCAATACCGCCGTGCCCTTAAACCTCAGCTCCAGATCCTAATTGCAAAAGAGATTCCATATTGCTGGGCTTTTCCTCTTCGTCTGATTTTTCAAATTCAAGGTAAAATCTTCTTTTTTTCCTTCACAGATGGTGAAAAGATTCTTTTTGACCTAGAATTACTGCACAAAGAAGCTTTTTCCGATTGTCCACAGGATGGCCCCCAAGCTCCACTATATTTACTCTGGAACAAAGTCACAAGACTTAACAAACACAAGCATCCTACCTGTAGTAGTTGAAAGAAGGCCCCTACCCTGGTGTGGATTCTGCCGTCCTGCCTGAGTGAGTTCCTCACCCTTAAGATCCTGGTTGAACTGGTTGTCCAAATTGAAGACTTCTGCTGGTTGTATTTTTTTTTTTTTTTTGTTGCTTTTTTATTTAAAAGTAAAAATCAGTGGCTGGAGGTTATAGAAGGGTTGCTCTTTGTGATCCTGAAGTTTTCATCTTCTCTTATGAGAGAGCACTTTCTCCCTGTTTGTAGAATGTGCTCTGTTTGGGGTGCCTTGGATTTAACAACGGACCAATGGATCTTACAAAAGGGAAAGGTTTATTTACAGCTTAGGATAATAGTTACATATGATTTTCAATACAAAAGGGAAGAAGGTAAAGGGTATATAGGAAAGGGGAAGGAGAGGGGTCTAGCTCTATCTCTAGCACATGGTCAAATCTCTCACACAACCATACACACCAGGGTTTTCTCTCCTTGAACCACACCCCGCTGCAGGTCCAGAGCGAATCACATTGTTGATTCATCCTTGGTGAAGTCTTGATCAAAAGGTCACACAGACTGTACTTGTCCCAGGCTTGGGATTGTTGTCATATACCCCTGCCCCCTCCAGGAAGACTGAAGTTATATGAACAGGGTTGGGGAAAAAATTGACACAAAATAGTCAAACTGGCCAAGGTGTTAATGATCCTCAGGCCTGCACACATGGAAGATCAATCATTGTCTCTGTTAAGCAATCCTTTGATGTTTGAGGGACTGCATCTGTCTCCACAGATAATGATGTTTATAGCTTGTTTCCAAGAAGGCAAAATTGTCTTTACATACAAGTCATATTCATATCAATTTTGGTCACTTCCAACACTGTTCGTTCATCAACCACTGTATTTTATTTTATCTTTTGGTTGTTTTTGGTGCTTGTTTAAAATTCCCCTGATTTAACTTTCATTAATGTATTTTATTTAAACTGTACTACTTATGTAATCTGCTGCAAAAGTATATTGAATTTTTAGTGACTTGGAGTGGGGGAGGTACAAATGCCCTCCAACATGGAACTCCTGGTTGGATACCTGTTGTACAGGCGTCCAACTGAGCCTCCCTTGCGTGTTGTCACCCACTTTTTGATTGGGGTCCTCCGCCGGGACCTCGGGTCGCCACCATTTTGGGGTGAGGACCGGGGCTCCGGGGGACTGATCCCAGTCTTGTTGGTATGTTTGTTTCTATGTTAATCCTTGTTGCACTGTTTACATTCCCTAAAAGGTAATCCCTGTCCTTTCCTAACCCCTTTCCACATCAGGCATACACCTACCAAGACCATCACGCTGTGGTTAACTAGAATGATGCCCCATCTGGTCCCACCATGATTAGCCCCCAAGGGAATGTCCCGAAATCCCTTAAAATAGTGTCTAAATTTGCTCATCAATAGATGCAAAGCTTTTCAACACTACCACTCCATTGGAGTGGATGTAGTTGCCCTGAAAGTGACCAACTTTACCAAAAACTCGGCCTACCTACATAAACATAACCTGCTAATCTATATGGCCAACACCCGCAAAAAACATTGTGGAGTGGCTCTATGTCTAGCAAAACACTTAAACTTCCAAGTATTGGAGGTGGTGATAGGTTTTTGTTAGTGGTAGGTCTCATTTATCATTTATTATGCCCCCAACATAGGTCATTTGGCATTTTTCGAAGATCTCCTTTCCAACATCTTACCTAAAGCACCAGAAACCCTTCTTCTCTTAGGGGACTCAAATATGGCTCTTGATCAGATTCTAGGCAAGTCAGGTCCTCCATGCTGTAAACATTCCCCAAAGTGGAGCAACAAACTGGCCCTTCTATTGCCTAATCATAACCCAGTAGATATATGGAGAAAATTAATTCCATCCTCAAGGGATTTCACCCACTACTCCTCAGCTCACAAAGTCTATTTTAGGATAGATCATATATTTACAACCGCTAATACAGTACCTCTTGTCTCTAGTGCTCGTATCCTGTCCTCATCCTTGTCTGATCATGACCCTCTGGTTGTTACACTTAAGGGTCTTAGAGGGAGACAGTCTAAATTAGTTGGTATTGAAATAGAGGCCGCCATTAATGATTTCTTCCTTCATAATAATGCATGTGACACTACCAATTGGGAGGCATTTGAAGTCACCATCAGAGGGGAATTCATTAATAAGGCTTCTAGATTTAAAAAGGCTCAAAATCAGGTTATTGAATCTAAGAAGAAAATGTAATCTTTTAATTCGTCACAAAAATTACCCACACTTAGATCTTGGCCCCCAGATCGAAGACACGGAAATAAATTAATGTCTCCCCACTAGAGCTGAAAAATGCCTTCGTTGGTCGGGTCATAGGTTTTTTTATTTGGTCAGACAAACCAGGCCAACTCCTAGTTAAAGAAAAGCTAAAAAGCTAAATCCCTAAAACTCACGCATTCCCAAATTGAAAAAAAAAAAAAAACGATCAGACAGAAGCACCCAAAATTGATTTTGGAGGAATTTAATGATTTTTACCAAAAGTTTATGACTCTAATGCCCCTCTTTCCTCACAGGCTGCTGGGGAGTTTTTCCAGTCTTTACATCTTCTCAAACTTAAAATAGTTCATAAACAGAAATTAGAACAACCTTTCTCATTGGAAGAGGCCCTCCAGGTTTTGAAGCACCTTAAAAATAAATAGTGCTGGGGGCCCGGACGTTTTTTTTTTTTTCAACGCTTTCTTTGAAGAATTTCGGTTTAAGCTAGGCCCTCACCTGATAAAATATTTTATTGTGCTACGCGAAGGGGAGAATCTGATTAATGAGGCAAATTTAGCCCACATAAGTGTCATCCCCAAACCTGGTAAAGATCTTAGACTGAACTCCTTCCTCAGCAGTTACATCCATCCCAACCAGTATGGGTTCTTTCTGTTTCACCAAGCCCCTGACCAAACTAGGAGATCCATTGACCTAATCTCAATGGTCTCGACCCGTTGGGACAGTAATCCAAACAGGAAGGCCATGCTTCTCTCCAAAGACCTCCAGAAAGCATTTGACAGCCTTTCCTGGGACTACCTGTTCTATAAACGGATGAACTTTGGGGGTATCTTTCTTCAACTCCTGGCTACCTTAAACACTAACCCTATGGCAAAAGTCCCCTTGGGAGGCTTTCTATTGGCAGAATTTGCTATCAAAAAAGGCACAAGGCAGGGTTGCCCTCTATCACCTCTACTATTTGCTCTGGCAATTGAGCCCTTGGCAATCGCCATACAGTCGAGTCCTGATATTAAGGTTTTCGTTTGTGGAAAGGTGGAACATAAGTATGCCCTATTCCCAGACGTTATCTTGATGTACATGGCTGCCCCATTAACCTCGGTCCCCAATTTATTGTTGTTTTAGGAATATTTATCTGCATAAATATGGAAATTATATCCCCTATCAATGCATATAGATATTCAATAAAAGAAGGTTCATACACAAATGATAGCTAGTCACTCAAACAGTTTATATAAGAAAACAAGATGAAACAAAGTACACAGCAATATTGTTTGATATCTACACATAGGAACTTCAATCAATGATATATATATATATATATATCACATGGACATAAAGTTATTAGTAGTAACCCCTGTAATAATCTAGTAACTACTTAGTACACAATACAGTAATTACAAACTAGCAAAGTAATGCAGTAATACTATAGACACCCATAAGAATACAATCAGGAATATCTTAAAGCTACCTGCTAAGAGGTTAATGGGTACCTCAGGAGCCTTCTTCCTTCCGAAGAGGACTCCATACTTAGCGCACCTAAGGAGACCCTCAGGAGACAAAGAGAGCCAGCAAGCAAGAGAGAGTAACTTCCCATTAGGTATCCTTGAGGCTCGTGGATTGGTTACTGAATGTGATCTGTAAGATGACTATTGGTTACTGTAACTTCAAGAATTTACTAGGCCTCCTAGCTAAGTTGATATGGGAAGCTGCAGACAAAGCCAGGTGGGGTCATCTAATTTTAGTTGTCACCAAAAGGTCTGGATGGGCCATCAACCCAAACCATCTGTTCAATTATGCCTCCATCTTCTGCTGACTCAGGCTTTATGGATTTATTGCCCCTTGAAGGCCCTACTGGTGATCTGTTTTATCATCTGTTTGTTACTTATGTGAAGTCCTACACTTCAAGACCCCCTAGGAGGCCCAGAGGCCAGTACAAAGATAAAACAGGTTTTATGTTTACCCCCAACATTCCTTCACTGTATTCCTTTATTGTGTCATGCTACTTAGATACAGTCTAACTATTAGGATATATTCTACAGTGTACTATATACATATATCCCCGCACACATACCTATACATACATATATATATATATATACATATCTATTTACATATTCATAAACAATCTTTGGGTGCAACATTATTTAAACTTCTCAAACAGTTCGCTGATCTCTCCGGTCTACACGTCAACCACTCCAAATCGATTGCCATGAATGTTAATCTAGATCAAACTATTGTTTCTACCCTGCAACAGGCTTTCGCATTGGAGTAGCAAAGGGAGTTTTCACCATATCTGGGGATTAAGCTGACTCCCAATCCTCTCCAGCTCTATAATAAGAATTATGACCAATTATTTAAACAAATTTTTGCAGATCTAAACAGATGGTCATCCTCCCCACTATTTTGGATGGGAAGTTTGGTCTCAATTAAAATGAACATTTTGCCTGGGGTCCTTTTACTTTTTTCGAATGCTTCCAATCCCGGTACCATGTAGATCATTGGATCTACTCCAGTCTAAAGTGATGGAGTTCATTTGGGGATGCAAAGGGAGCAGGATCAACAGTACAACAATGCTAACCTCCAAGGCTCAGGACATAACTTCAGACATTATCATAGAGCTGCCCAGGTTTCCCAACTCTCCCGTGCCACTCTGCTATCTCACAAACTCCAATGGGTAGATATTGAAGCCCATCTCAACTCTGTACTAGAAATTGCCTCCATAATGTGGGTTTCCTCTCGTAATGGACTAAGATCACATGTCCCTCTCTTCAATATTCTCTGTCGGTGTGGGACAGAATAAAACACCTCCTGAAAATTAGCTCACCTTAAACGCCCCTCACCTTGCTTGGGGGAACCTTGAGTTCTGGACGAGCCTATCACCTTATAAGTTTAAATGATGGAGCGATCATGGCTGCTACAGAGTAGGAGACCTAATTTTCGGTAGGAAAATACTTAGTTTACATCACCTAGTTGGAAAAAGGGAATTACCCCCTCTGATTACTTGCGTTATGCCCAGCTTCATTCGTTTGTAACTTCCAAAATGTCTCTGGGTGATCCCCCTTACTGCAAAATGGCTTGTAAAAATACTTGGCTTGTAAAACATTGGCAGATTTCTCCAGGCAGATCTCAATCCTTTATTCTGCCCTGTTGGTCCCCACCTCCAAGCTACCATACATGAAAGCTTGGGAAAAGGATCTTCATCAATCATGGGCTCTGGAGGAGTGGATTGAAGTAGCTCATAACCTATCAAAGATCTCCCTCAATGTAAGCCTAATTGAATTGAACTACAAAACTTTAATGTGCTGGCACTTGGTGCCAACCAGGATTGCCCAGTGCATCCTGGGATACTCAGAGTTATGTTTCAGAAGTTGCACTGGTGTAGGGGACATAAAACACATCTGAAGGTCTTGCCCAGTTGCACAAGAATACTGGGGAAAAATCCCTTACCTCATTTCCCAAATAATACAAACTCCCATCTCCCCCAATGTAGTGAGAGCCCTTCTCAGTAAAATCGACATACCTTTGCCGAAACATACTAAGAAACTTTGCAACTATGTGCTGCTGGAAGCCAATATTGTGTTTTTTTTTGCTTTGAATAAACAATTATTGAAATAAAGACATTAAAGAGAGGAAGATCTAGCTACATGTAAGGAATATAAATTTATTATAGGTGGATACTATGCATATCCTTGCATATGAAATAGAATTGTGTAATATGTTAAGAAATTAAGACTATTAAGATAGGTGTTGCTGTGCATAAGAGCAAGGCATAGTGAATGTTAGGGTTAGAGGGCTAGGCCTTGCAGTTATTATAAGAGTTTGTGTCCATGCACCAGTTAGGAGGTGTTCTTTTGGCCAACAATCCCAGGCGGTGCCCCACTGCAGGAGGGCGTGCTCGGCCTTTCCCCTCCGGCGGGTCACAGTAGCACAGAAGTTTTAGGAATAGTGCTCTGCAGGTTGCAGTCTACTTGTCTCCATCTAGATGTGTTTTCCTCCCAAAATCCCCTGCACTGAGGCTGCACAACTGATTGGCAGAGTGGTACTCCCATGCTGTCATTGG
Source organism: Pyxicephalus adspersus (assembly GCF_032062135.1). NCBI lineage: Eukaryota > Metazoa > Chordata > Amphibia > Anura > Pyxicephalidae > Pyxicephalus > Pyxicephalus adspersus. Next base: position 58,494,525 of record NC_092859.1, read on the forward strand.
CTGCTGGGGCTTTATAGCTTCTCTGCTTCCATTCTTCTGTACCTGTTGTAGGTTAGCTGGGCTTACCTGTGCTTGAGATATTCTTATGTGTTTTTCTGTTGCTGACCTTTGCCTGTTTCCTGAAATTTTGCTTGTACTCTGCCTGGACCAACCTCTGCCTGGACCAACCTCTGCCTGTAACCCTAACTCTGCTTATGCCCACTCCTTTGTACCTTGTTTGGTGGACTGATCTTCCGTGTTTTACTTTTTCTTGTTTTCTAGATTTCCTTGTTATTCTTGTACTGTTTTATCTATGGGCTCCTGGTCAGCTGCTGGCCCATCCCCATCCACCATCCTGGGGGGAGTGCTAAAAGACGCAACCAGTCGTGAAAGACTGCGGCATTAGATTGGGGGAGCAGTGTCTGGTGAATGCTGGTGTTGACCAGGGCTTTACAGCATCATTTTTAAATTGTCAAAGGTCTGCATTTGATTTTAATTTATATTCTAAACCATTAGAGCTAATTTTTATCAGATTTGGTCAAACCTGTGGGAATTCATTGAAGCTGATCTTACAAAAGTTGAACTCTAGGCAAACATCAAAACTGAACTTTAGGCATATATAAAAGATTCACATAAAGCAGCTTCATATTTATTATTCTATCTGTGTTGTCCCAAATGAGGGACAGTGGAAAGCAAAGTTAAACACCAATTCAAAAACCAACCATTTAACTAATAAAAAAAAGTGTTAAAGTCACCTAAAAGCTACAGGTAATAAATATAACAAATTAAACCTAACTGAATCATATTATTCTTCCTTACCTTTTTGTTTTCTGTTAATTTGTTTGGTGATATTAGTCTTAGCTCTTCTATACTGGCTACTTGGCATTTCTAAGGGTTGGAAATAACAGTCAACTATTTTCAAAATGTGTGCTGAAATGAATAGTCTCTGGCAATTGTAGTCACTGTTGGAAGCCCTTGTAACAGGGTAGAAATGCAGGATCACAGCTGGGCGAATGTTTGCCAACTTATATCAGGAAGTGCCAAGGTTTAAAGTAAAAAAGGTAAAGAATTTTGTACTTTTAATTTGGTTATGATGGGTATCTTACTCTTAAATTATATTTTGTGCATGGTTGTAAAGTACCACTAGATGATGCTGTTTTGGTGTAAGGAGTGTAACAAACTCTTCATTAACTGCATTTGTCTCTGATGGCTGTGATCTATCAAAGCCCAGAGCACGAAACAAATGCAGCTTCTCTAGATCATGTTAACTGAATATAAATTTTTTACCTTTTATATTATTTTTTTTAACTTTTTATTAGGTAAGTACAAAGAAAAACATACAGTGTATACAGATTTACGAAACATTTTCCAGTAGAACCATCTCTGATTGGTAACATCCTCAGTACCTCTTACAGAGGCAGTCAGATCATCCATCACATATAGCTCATTGATACGTTCCAACCACTGGGCAATGTAAAGTGTCTCGGACTGTCCCCACATGGCTGGAATACAAGCCCTCGCTGCATCCATCAATCTAATTAGAAGAGATTTCTAGTAAATTTTTCCTGGGCCAGTGTTGTGATGTAGATGGAAAAAAAATGGCCTCAAAGGAGACCTGATAATCTGTAAACATCGGGAGAAGTCTATGGACTTTCTCCCAAAATGGACAAACCCTTGGGCACTCCCAGAAAACATGAAAAAAGGTACTTTAACCTTCACTGCACCTCCAACATATGTCTGAAGTCTCAGGAAACATAGAATGTAGGTGGGTGGCTACCCTATACTATCTAGTTAGGATTTTGTATTCTGTTACCTGGTATGCTGAACTGATTGAGGAAGACTGTGCTATTGAGGGCAATTGATCTCTTTGATCAAGTGTAAAGTCAGTATCTAGTTCTGGTTTCCACTTTGATATATATATGGAGGTGTAAAATCTGATTACTGGACAATCGAATATAGATGGGAGATCAAATGTCCAACAGGTTCCTTGTTCAGTACAAAAGTGATCTCCAGAATTCGGTCAAGATCTGGAAGTGAATATAGAAAATGATGGAGCTGGTGTATTCTCAAAAAACTCACTTCAGCATATATATGATGGGAGCTCATCTTTACAATTGTTGGCCAGTGTGCTATTTGCATAAAGAAGCTCACATGTCTGGCACCTAATTGTTACACTGAAATTTTGGATTATCTAGGCCAGGTTGGAAATTGACACTACCAATCACCAGACATAATGGCGATAAAGGGGGTGAGATCTTAGCTGATTGTGATATTTTGTGGAATAGATTTATAGTAGCCTCTATCTTAGGGTGTCCACAGATAGAGCCAGGGATAGAGGTTCTGCCTCATGGGAGTGCAGTCAGAGGAATCCCAGCAACCGCCTGTTTTATTTTGATCCATTGCTTCCATTCTGCGTGCCTACACCATTCCACCACTCTGCCCAAATGTATTGCGGCATTGTACAGGGAAGGGTCTGGTACTCACACTCCCCCCTTATACTTTTTTTTTAATGACATTTTGATGCCGCAATACTGCATGATAGTTTAATTTATCTACAAAGCTGAATATACATTTGGAGACTGGGAGTTCCTTGTCATTGTTTTAATAGGGAACATGAAATAAAATATTTTCCAACTGATATTTTTTTTGTTAATAAACTTTTTTTTTTTTTTTTTTTTTTTTTTACAGCTGACAGTTTAAATTAAAGTTCAAGATTGTATTTGAAAATTGAAAGTGGTTAGGAATTGTCATCAAATATATCTTTAATTATATCTATATCTGTGAGATAATATTAAAGTTGGCCATTATCATTTTAAATTGCTCACTGGCTAGAATGATTTTAAAGTACTTTCATATTTTTTATTACATAATGCTGTTATTCAATGTGGATAAATGCTTCTGCATCAAACAGTTATTTGCTTGCAAGATAGGACATTTTAAAATTACACCAAGTATTTTGATTAGTTTTAAGGCTTACTGATGTGTGTCCAATAATATGTATATATTTAATAAAAAAGCATTGTAAGAACAAAAGAGTAAAAGCTATAGCTACAGAATGTTTTATAAACATCAGTTGCCTACAGTAGCTTCAGAAACAACATTGCTGCATAACAACAAAAATTATGTTTTGACTTCGTCAATATGGGGTAGAATGTAAAATAATTACAAAAAAAAAAATTATTGTAAGCATCATGCTGCAACATAAAATTGAAAAAAATGGAGGAAAAAAAAGGAGGCCTGAATACTTTCTGAAGCCACTGTATATTACAAATACAAGCAATGTACGGGAGTAGAAAGTGCGTGTACTGTATAGTCAGGGCCTGCCAATGGATCAATAACAATAAAATGCATAAAATAATACAGGTATACCCAAATCCAATTGTCGATGGCCAGGATCTGTCAACAGTTTCCTGTCTGTTCCATGTCAGCTAACAACAGGTGAAACCCTTTCCACCCCCTTTCTTGGGACCTAACTAGATAAATTCAAGGCAGTCCATACCCTAGTGTTCTTTCTTTTTTCCTCCTGTGTACTTCCAGCACTGGTGTAGCTATCTACCTGGCTGTAGTAAATGTATGGCTGTCCACTGTCCAGGTGAAGTCCTCCCTGTATGGTTGCTAAAGGTCACCTTGGAGGGGAGCCCTGCTAATTGTCCTTCAGGGCATGATATAATGCTTGATGAACTTAGCCAACAACTCTTCATGCACACTCCATCTATGGCTCAAAGGTATGGTAATCCCTATATGTTTGGATAACATCTCTATATGTTTGCCTAACTGGTATATCTTTTATGTATGCCATAGGATTCTTATATATGGAGCCACTGATTTAATAAAGCTCTCCAAGACTGGAGAGGATACACCTTCAATGCTGAACTTGGGTGATTCAACAAACCTGTAATGGATTTCTTAAATGTAATTTGCTATTTGCTAGCAAATGTTTTCAATCCTATACCAGATGCATTACACTTTTGCTGCATTACTGGGGTTCATCATATGTGAATTAATTTTTTTTCTTTAAAGAAGCAGACTTGCTGCTGAAGCCTTGTGTGCAGACATACAACAGCTTGTGTTCAGGTGTGTCTTGTATTGCAGGCAGGAGTGTGCTGAGTCTGTCAAGTTTTGTGTTTGCTGCAAGTCTCACAGCTGGTGGAGGATCTCAATCATACGAGTAGATCTGGATAGGCTCTGCCAAAGACCAAACAAGGTTTTTTGTTTGGTTTGCCTACAATGAAGCCCTTGTTTAGTTTTACAATGCAATGTGATAGTAGAGGCTCTGGCATGAGTACCTTTAATACTGGGCACTGAAATGGCCATTTTTGTGCTGTGGATTGGATAGTTATTACATTCCAATGCTGTAAAGGAGTAAGCATGATCAGGCAGCAAGTTCACAACGCACTAACAGCTTAAGGAGAGTCTGTCAGCTGGTATAGATGGTTTACAAAGAAGAAGAAGATTTCCACCATATGTTATATATCACGTAGGCCACATCCCTTATTAAACCCAGAAAAAAAGAATATACGGTGAAGAACACCAATTTTTGTAGCGGGATTTTTTAGGCCAAATAACAACAACATATATTATAAAAATAACAACATTTTTTTATTAATATTTACATTACAAGGCTCATTTCCAATACATAAAACCACATAAAAACCATTATTAACCACAATAATCTCTCCTTTCAGAGTGTCCCTGTAAGGGATACATTCTGGCTAAATTCTCTACGCGTTTCACGGAAATATCCGCTTCCTCAGGAGAGGAAGAGAATCTACAACCATAAAAAATTTACATTATTATCATCAATTAAATTATTACTACATTAACATAAATAATACATTAAACTAAACATATTTTACATCAATGTACAATATGCTTGTGCTCTTAGCAACACTCTCTGTTAGGATCAATAGTGGGGAACAGATCGGTAGTCATGGCAGTGAAGCTGTTGTATGTTTTGCTCTAGTGTCAATCTGGTATCAATATAAATATGATAACATTTTAAATTATCCGTCCCATCATGTTCCACATGTTTAATAATTCCTAATAGCCCATTATTTCCCACTTTATATGGATTGCAAACAATGTTGCAAAACCATGCTCCAGGCCCCATTGCCAAACAACTTAACTGTGATGCCGACCAATTAATTTATAATCAGTTATACAACATTCATATCTCTTTACATTCATGCGAGCATATGGTTAATATTATCATAGTTAAAACCACCACAGTGATAATGTGGTAACCAACCCATATTTAATCATTTTTCACCACTTTGTGCACATTCACTGGGGTTAGCAACTTACTTACTTTAAATCACATCAAGTTGTTATTACAATTTTGAAGTCCTTAAGTTTTAATGTTTTTTCTATTAGTCCTACAAAAAGGGAATACATCCATAAGTGCCAGAAAAATGACAGACTTCAAAAAGACTCAAAGCGATTCTTACTTACAATTTTAGATGAAACTTGAAGCAAACAATAATACCGTACTGAAATCTCACAGCTGAGCCACACGTTTACACACCAGCTCCCCTGCATGCTGCAGTCAGCGTCCAGACTCAACACCACCTGCATGTTTATATTAGACTTCCGGTGCTCTGTGACACGGTAGGTTGTGATTTTTACAGGTTTTATTAGGTTATTGTTTGTGGGGATAGCCCATGCCCGGAGGATTCACCTCCAGACAGGGACCTGTCACCACCATCCACCTTTTTGTTTTGCTTTTTGGCAACACTCTCTGTTGTAAAGGTTGAGCCATGCTTATTCTAGAGATCAATGAGTCTTGACACTAACAAACAAGGGGAGTGGGAGGGTCATGCTGCTGGAGATATATGATACAAAATATAATCTTATATTTGGAGGTGCTCTCCTGCAACAGGGGAGCCCCTGTGGATGTGGCTGGTGGTGGAGGTGACAGGTCCCTGTCTGGAGGTGAATCCTCTGGCCAGGGGCTATCCCCACAAACAATAACCTAAAAAAAACTGTAAAAATCATAACTTCCCGATTGATGTCCCAGAACAGAATCCTAATGCTACAAAGAGCCAGTTTAGAAGGCCTGCTCTTGATAGAGAAAAGAATGTAAAGACCCTGTTGTCACAGGGGGTAATTATACCAGTACCTTTATTATTATTATTAAACAGGATTTATATAGCGCCAACATATTACGCAGCGCTGTACATTAAATAGGGATTGCAAATGACAGACTAATACAGACAGTGATACAGGAGGAGAGGACCCTGCCCCGAAGAGCTTACAATCTAGTAGAAACCTTAGGAATATTGTTTTATGGGTGGTTCTTCCCATTCATTTCAAAAATGATGTCAGTCGTAGATATGAAACAGCTCAATGAGTCAAATGGCAGATCCTTGGAGATAGAACCTTCCATAATTCCTCCTTTAAGTAGTTCTGCCAATGGATTGGTTTCTTTCCATCAGTTAGACATCCGCTTGCCTGTTCCTCCACATCAAGACTTTCAGAAACTTTCTTTTGCATGCAACCCTTGTGTACCATTTAGGCTATCAATGTCATCCAGTGTTATCACAATAGTCATTTCAGTGACTGTTACTTTTGTATAGTGAAAACTTCAGGATATAACAAGAAAAATAAATGTAACATAGAGTATCCTAGTCTACCATCGGCTATACGCCCAGTGACTCATTCAGATGAAATCCCAGTGCCGGTTTTTGGTGTGTCTTTTTGACATTGAAAACATATGATGGGTAGTGTTGGAGTTCGAATTCGGGTCGTCCTTATATTCGACCCGAATATGGCTGTTCGAATTCGGGTGCAACCGAACCAAATATCAACGTTTGCGTGTTCAAATTCGGCACTCCCCCAGCCGATTGGCTGACTGTCACCACATGCCACGCAGACAGCCATTAGCCTATATAAGGCCAGGGCGTGTCTGCATTTACCACTCCTGACAGAGATCTGCTAGCAGACACAACCTATCTAGGCTGCTTGCGTTATCAAAATCAAAAAAAATAAAAGTGCTGTAGCTAGATAGTTAGACTGTGTCACACGCACTATTAGTCAGATAGATAGTTGGATTGTACTGTATTGCTTCAGTCTTGTAATCTACTGTACTCAGATGGGTAAAGTGTTTCACTGTTTCACAGTCAGATAGATGGATAGATGGTGAGTCATTCAGTGTGTTACATACAGGCAGCCAGAGCCAGGGTACCCTGACTGCGTGCACATTATCACACTTGTACTGAGAGATAGTCAGACAGACGCAGTGACAGAGGTCACATTTATATACTGTGCTGCATATTACAAGCCTCATCGCTGAAGGAAAGTGCCACATACAACACACACAGCACACTTGCATTTTTTGGGTAACCCCCCCCCCAAAATAAAAATCCGTTTTCTGTAAAAATTTACACTTTGTGAAGCATATTAGCTTCAAAGTATTTTGTAGGGTGTGAAGCCACACAAACATTTCAACTATGTCTAGCCAAAGAGGAAGCGGCAGCTTTGCCAGGAGTGGCAAGCAAAGCAGTATGGGTTTGTTTTTAACTGCAGACCCGAGAACAAGAAGCCAGCCGGACCTTAGATATTTTAGAGCTGCTGGTGGTGGTGTGTGTCCACTATTACCGCACCTTGAACAACAGGAAGTAGAGTACATGACCCAGCCTGGATCAAGTGATTGCACCCCCTCTTCTTCCCAGTCCCAGACATAGGCCTCATAGGGTTCCCAAACTATAATCCCTGATACACCTGTTCCTCCTACTTCTTCCACCTCGGCTGCAAAGTCTCGTGTACAGTAGTACGTAGAGGAGTCCCACCGAGGGTTTGGAGAGGCGGAGCAGGACGCATTCCTTAAAGACGCACAATTGTTTCAGTCATCTGACGAAGAGAGACATTTCACAGGCTTTCCCTCCTCTTACTTGTCACCCTAACACTCTGAGTCAGACTAGTCACTTCAAACTGTCTCCAAAAGGCTGCTGCTTCCTTTCAGCAATACATGGAAACTGTCTATTCTAATGATGATGATAATGTTCTTGATCGGACATGGGGCGAACAAGGCGATCATCATAGGCAGGAAGAGGAAGAAGAGATTGCAGAGCTCCCTAAAAGGGGGAGAGGGAGGAAGAGGGTAAAAGCTGCCAACACTCTGCAGTCTTCAAGTACCAGTGAGGCAAATCATAGTTGTCCATCGTCGTCAGCTTTCACCACAGCTGTGCCTCAATAACCGTGCACCACCACCAAGACCACAAACTCCAGAGCACCTTTCGACCAAGTTTGCAGTTCGCCCGTGTGGGCATTATTTAATGTCCATAGTGATGACAACACTATGGTCATTTGCAAACTGTGTGCTCAGTACTTGAAACGAGGCAAAAACCCAAAAAACTTGGAACAAGTTGCATGAGCACGCATTTAAAAACCCACCACCCACTAACCTGGTGGGAATACCTGGGCAAAGCACAGCAGAGCTTTGTGCGTCGTCCTCAGCAAGCTGCTAGATCAGGGGTAGGAAAACTGTTATGGCCACTAGGCCATTTCAGGGGTGGGCAGGAGTACACTAGGCCGGACTCTGACCACCACCAGGAAACGCCCCCTGACATAAAATCACTCTCTTCCTTATACATTACGGAGGAGAGGGATTCCCCTTCAGGGAGCCTTCCCTATTTCCCGCCCCGGCGGAATATCAACACAGGCCGCAGCAAATAGGGGAGCAACAGCAAGCAGGCGGCACCGGAGCTCTGGCCGCTCCGGCTCCGGTAGTTCCTAACAGCAGATCCGGCCGACATTAGGCCAGATTGGCCAGGGGCCGTTAGGCTGGAATGAACTACCGGCCTAAAGGCCGGAGTTTGCCGACCCGTATTAGATTTTCCTCCGCTGCCTTTCCTTCTTCTGCCACCAAAGATCCCCGTGCTGCTGCCAGCAATTTGAGTGGGGCATGTAGCCGAGCATTACAGTTTTCAGGCTCCACCAGCAATGAGAACGAGCTGCAATGCAAATCGGCTGGTGTTTGTCGCACTGCTAGCAGTCAAGACCAGGCATCATTGCCATCCCCCACACCTTCCAGCCCATCGTTCAAACTTTCTGTGGTTAGCATTAGCAGCATCCAACCTTCCATTCCCCAGTTGCTGGAGCGCAAGGGGCAATATGGCCCAAATTACCCCAAAACAAAGAGATTCAATGTGGCAATTGCACAGCTAATTGCGTTTGAGCTCCTCTCCTACTGGCTGGTGGACTCCAATGCGTTATGCATTCCTCTGCATCTGTGTCAGTGGCCCTGCAGCACTCAGTTTCTGGCAAGGTGCACCTAACAACCAACAGTTGGTCGAGCAAGCACGGAATGGGAAGATATATTTCCTACACAGCTCACTGGGTAACTTTTGTGGCAGCAGGGGAAGATGCAGCTGCAGGAATGCCTGCATACTTAGCTCCGCCCAGAGCACATCGTCATGCAATCTCCTCCTCGACCTCCACTTCCACCTTCTCCTTTGACTCGTCTGCCTCAACCTCTTCCTCCAGGGACACTTTGTCGTGGAGACCCTTCACCTCCCATTCACCAGCATTTGTTCACCGCCAGCAACAACCTGCAGTTTGCTATTTCGGTGCACAAGTCAGACGTTGCCACGCAGTCCTGAGGTTGCGATGCCTCAGTTCCCTCAGCCACACAGGCGCAATTATCCTAAGTGCCCTGCGGGAGCAGGAGAACATATGGCTAACTCTGCACAGACTTCAGCCAGGCATGGTCGTGTGTGACAACAGGGCCAATCTGCTGGCAGCCCTGCGTTGTGGGAAACTCACACACGTACCTTGCCTGGCCCAAGTCATGAAGCTCATAATACAGTGCTTCCTTGGAAAGTACCCAGGCCTCCACCCGCTGTTGCTGAAGGCCAGAAAGTTGTCAGCGCATTTCCGCTGGTCGTACACAGCCAGTGCCAGATTGGTGGATTTACAGCGAAACCTCAATCTGCCAGTCCACCGGTAAATTTGTGATGTGTGATGTGGAATTCCACCTTTTACATGCTGCAGCGGCTCGCTGAACAACAGAAAGTGGTGGTGGATTACGCAGCAGAGTCTGTTCGTTTCAGAAGCTTACCTACATTACCTTATTTCAGCCCTGTGGACTTGTGCACTGTATTGGCACCTTTGGAAGAGGCGACCAGGATGATCAGCAGGGATCAACCCTGTGTCAGTAACACCATCCCCATCATATGCCTGCTGGAACAGATGATGGTGGAGCTCAGACACGACACACGGACGCTGCAGGAAGAGATGACATTTCAAACATCATCTCGGACATGCATGTCTACTAGGCGTCACGAACAAGACACTTGAACAAGACGTGGACCTTCTGTGCTACCAGCACGTTTAGCTGAGGTGATATCAGAGGCACAGAGTCTAAGGTACCACCCGGTGTTCACCAGAGAACCCCGCAAGGGGTGTTGGGCTTTGCTACGAACGGCACCCAGGTTATGGCCCTCAGACCCGTGCAGGTAGCAGCTGACAGCTGGAGATAACCGAAGGTGAAGTACAAAGTCGACAGGCAGATTCAAAACGGAAAACAGGACCGGGTCAGGGAAAGCAGAGAACAGGCATGGTCAGGACAAGCCAAGGTCAGGAACAGGAACATGAACATGAACATGAATGAGGTTTGGGAGAAGGGGAAGAAGGGGCAGAAGAAGATGGAGGGTACATCCATCCACCCAAACACAAGGCGGTATGTTGCGTGGATGGCAAGACCAGGCGGAGGGGGAGGGAGACAACCCTTGGCTGCTGTTTGACCCACTGTGTGGGTCCAGAATTTCCTCAGCTGTGGGAACTTTCAGCCACATGACAGCCTTCATGCAGGAGTGCATAGCCAAAGATCAGCGCATACAACACATAAAAACAAAGACCGATTACTATTGGATTCCTACATTACTTTATCCACGTTACAAGTCTGAGAATAGAACAACTCATCTTGCCCCAATACAGGGGAAATAAAATGCAGCACTGCTTGTAAGGGACTTGTGCTCAGCCTTTCCATATACCAGCAGCAACAACAGCAGGGATCCCTATGGCAATTCCACCAGCCATGGTAGCCAATCAACTACCCTAAGCGGCATGGGTGGCAGCAGCAGGGGAGGTCATCTAAGCCAAACTATGCAGGCTTTTTTTGAGCGGAGGAAAGCTGCAAGTGGTGCACCAGTTGCCAATGACAGCCAGCAGCGCTACTTAGTCATGGTGCAGGAATACCTGAGCTCAACATGGGACAACTGCAACCTGCAAAGCCAGGACCCACTGCGCTACTGGGCATCCAAGCTTAAACAGTGGCCGGAGCTGGCAGAACATGCCAGTCAGATCCTTGCCTGCCCAGCGACAAGTGTATTATCTGAAAGAGTGTTCAGTGCAGATGGGGGCGTAGTGTGTGACACGCGTATTCCCCTCCCCGCAGAAAATGTCGACCGACTAACTTTTATTAAAATGAATAAGGCTTGGATCGGCAATGCTTTCAAAACCCCCCTGCGAAGTGCACTGATTAGTCAGCAACTGCTGCACGGCCTGCTGACACCTTGACGGGAAGAGCACTTTCACAGCCTTCTGCATCTCCTTCTACTCCTCCCCCTCGTGACCCTTTACCTCTACTCTGTCTCTGAGGCCTATACCATGCAATGGAGCTGTGTAACTGGCTAATTTTTGTACCGAGGATATACCTTGGGGCCCTCTGCCTCTATCAACTTATATCACTTGGAACGGAGCTGTGTAACCGGAGGACTATTTCTGTATTTCTCTCACTAAAATATGAATATTTCATTCTGATACCACTTGCTATTTTAAAAAAAGCCAGAAAATTTTCTGCATTTCTGTTCAAAAATTATGGATATTTAATTCAGATATTTATAGAAAATTTTGAGAGATAGCTAGAGATACCTCTTGCAATCTACCAAAAAATGCTGAAATATTTCTTTATTTCTCTCCAAAAAATACAGATATTTAATTCGGATACCACTTGCTATCTTACAAAAGGTGGAAAAACTTCTGTATTTCTCTCAAAAAAATACAGATATTTCATTCTGATAGCACTTGCTATCTATCAAAAAAGGCCCATTGACTCCTCCTCCTGCTGCTGCTGCTGCCGCCTTTCAGTACTACATTCACTAAAACTGTCAACTTCTGGGTGTCATTGACGATGCACTACACCCAGCTCTAGATGCCAGTTACCAAAGACGTCCACGCTCCATGTCAGGGCCCACCGCCGCCTTTTCTTGCTGTTGCTGCTGCCGCCTTCCAGTACTCATTCACTAAAACTGTACACTTTTGGGTGTCATTGATGATGCACTACACCCAGCTCTGGATGCCAGTTACCAAAGCTGTCCACGCTCCATCTTAGGGCCCACCGCCTCCTCCTCTTGCTGTTACTGCTGCCACCTGCCCACTACCCAGCTCTAGATGCCAGTTACCAATGCTGTCCATGCCGCATTTTACAAAGTTACAGCTAGCAGATAGGAAAAGGCAGTCCCCTACACAGCAATGTCTCCAATAGCTATGGCCCCCACACTGTTCATGTGAGGGGAAGCCTCAGCCTCTTCACATTTACTAATAGTTGGAGCCTCTACAGTCTTAACCTCTTCATACTCCCACTTATCTTACACCTGTCAGGGTCTTCTTTCCCCGCTGATTCCGCCAAGCCTGTTCCTTTAGCTTTGGTTTCTCTAGATAGTAGGTAGGGACAGTGGGAATCTCATTTATTCATTCATGTCTAATAGCTACAGCTTCTACACTTCTCCATATAGGTGATGGCCTCAACCTCTAATGCCATCCTTGCTCTGTCTCAGGGCCCACCGCCTCCACCTCATGCTGGTACTGCTGCTGCCTACCTAGTACCCAGCTCTAGATGCCAGTTACCAATACGATCCACACTCCATCACAGGGCCCACTGCCTCCTGCTCCTGCTGTTGCTGCTGCCACATACCCAGTACCCAGCTCTAGATGCCAGTTACCAAAGCAGTCTACGCTCCATTTCAGGGCCCACTGCCTCCTTCTCCTGCTGTTACTGCTGCCTGTCAGTACTCCATTCACTAAAATTGTACACTTCTGGGTGACATTTATGATGCACTATGAAGGGGCCAGGTCAGGTGAGTAGGGGGGATGGTGGACCAATTGGAAACCCAGGGTGTTCAATTTGGCCACAACTTTGGACAGGTGTGCAGGTGCGTTGTCCTGCAAAAAAAGGATCCACTTGGTCAAATTTTCTGGCGTTTTGTCTTAATTGCCTCCTTCAGCTGGTCCAGGAGGCTAGCATAATGCTGTCCGGTGATACTAGACCCCTGGGATAGGTAGTCTACCAACAGAATACCGTCTTTGTCTCAGAAAACGGACACCATGACTTTTTTGGCTGATTTCTGGGTTTGGAACTTCTTCAGTCGGGGGGACCCTCTGTGGCGCCATTCCTTTGACTTTTCCTTGGTTTCAGGATCATAGATGTAGAGCCAGGATTTGCTCCATCACTAACCTTGCCGAAAAGTCCTGTGCAGCTTCAAAATTGGCCAAAACAGCTTTGGATGCTTCACCTCCTTCACCTTCATTCCTTCTTCTGATTACTGTTCAAACATTTCGGCACCCACTTGGGCATGTCTAGGATAGTGGTGATAACAAACCCAACATGCTCCCGTGAGATGCCAAGTATCTGGGCTATCTTTTTTGCGGATATTCGCTGGTCCTCAATATTCAGCAGGGCTCATTTTCAACGGGGAAATGCCCAGTCTTGAAACGAGATATTCAGGTTTTGACAGTGCTGCAGGAAGGTCACTTCTCCCCCAGTGTTTGTGACATCACAGTGTGAATGTCCTTTGCTGACTTTCCCTGGAGAAACAAAATCTTCATGACGCCCCGTAACTCCAACAATGTGAAACTTGTTAGTGCCTCTGCCATCACAGCTTATCACTAAAAAAAAAATAGTTTTAAGAATCACAAAGACCTGATATTTGTACACTTACATTCCAAGATATTAGGCTGTCATATGCCCCCACACTCATTTTTCTATTTCATTTGGAAGGGGGCAATGCCAGGAACTTCTCAGCACCCCCTTGTATGTAATGAATATGTTGTTGTTTTTTGTTGCTAATTCACATATATGCAATGTATCCTTAAAATTCACTTTGATTTTCCCTTTACCCCTTTATTTTAATTGAACTCCCAACTTGTTGGATACTTTTCACACCTCCTACACATTATTTCCCAATGGTAAATCAGGTCTTTTCCCTCCATATGTTTCTAGTAAATTACCTGAGCTACCATAGTTTCCTTTTGTATTCTTTTGGAGATTAATAAAATTAAGTATATTACACTTTTGATATTCCCATGCACAATTTATCTTCCAATGGTAAATTGGATTATCCTTGTTTTCACTCCCTATATGTCACCTGATTTTTCAAGTTGCAAGTCCTCCCTGTTTATGGGAAAGCACATGTTTCTCCCACTCTTTTTTAAGTCTCACTAATCACTTTTGTTTTTATATTATGGCAATTATATGGTTGTGTTCTTCACTTAGGTATTATCTAGCAACCTCCTTTGGCATTGTGTTATGTAATGTACTGCTCTGTCTATTCATTTGTTCCACTTTTAAAATTATGTTTCAGTTAGATTATTTTTTTGCTTTTACCTTGAGTGTGTTTTTTGGCACTATAAGATTGATGTGATATATGTCTATTTTTTTTCCAAATATTGTTCTTTTGGTCAATTGGGTGCATTCAGTTTAGAGAGAAATTACTCATTACTGATCCCGCTAGGGGTTCTGGCAATCTGGGACAGCCAAGTTATCCCTTTTGCACCTTGTGCCTATGTTTTCTCCTTTGTATAGATAATGATGGCCACAGGCTCTGATTTTAATAATATCCCTCCAGCCTCTTCATCCATCCTTAAAATTATTACTTGGCGTATGGGAGGCCTCAACCATCCCATTAAGAGGCGCAAGGTACCTTCACATTTGCGCACTTACCATCCTGACCTGGTGTTTCTTCAAGAGACGCATCCGAAGGCAGGTAATACCTTGAGGATGCCTGAATCTTGGGTGGGGGAAGTGATAACCTCTTCCTATACAAAAAAGAAGCGCGTAGTGGCGATTTTAATCTGTAGATCTTTACCCTTCCAAATTATTGACTCACAGATAGACTCAAGTTCTTGGTATATTTTCTTGAAAGCAAACATCCAGGGCACTATATACTCTTTTCCTAATGTTTATGCCCCGACTATCAGAAAGAAGAAGTAAAACTTCGTACACAATTATATAACAATTTATCAGTGACTTACCATGAGCATTTGCAAAACCCATCTGAGGACACTAGACGTGCCTGGTTGCAGGCAGCTTTGATTTTAGATAATCACTTTCATACACTAGCTTAACGTAAAGCTAAACATATTAAAGTATTATCCCTGGGGCAATCAAATAGGTACCTTATTAGCCAATTTGGCCACCCCTTTTATACCCAAAAGGGCAATACATACCCTATGTGATCCCATACAGTGGATTAGATATCATGCTCAACCATTTGACGTTCTGAGGCTCATGGAACAACATTTTTCCTTGGTATATTTAGCTCAAGCTTCTGATTTACAGGACTTGAGCGCCCTATTCCAAGAGGCCAAATTACCTTTTTTGGATGCTTTACAGCAAGTGATTCTCAATGCTCCAATTGAGCTTTTTGAAATTGAAGCAGTTATAAGAAAACTTCCTAGGGGAAAGATTTCAGGATCGGATGGCCTACCTACTGAAATGTACAAATCCCTTGAGCCGTATGTCTCTCCTTTATTAAAAGATATTTTTAATGGTATTTTTCTTGATCAGGTGTCTTTCCCTTCTTTTAATGAGGTCTATACATCTCTTATCCCGAAACCTTTTATAAACTTGGAATCACCCGCTTCTTATAGACCTATTGCTTTATTGAACACAGATTATAAAATACTGGCAAGAATAATGGCTAACCGTCTTCATCCAATTCATCCTTATCTTCTTACAGAGCAGCAATTGGGTTTTGTCCGCAATAGGCATATTTCTAAGTGAATTAGTAGAGCTATTGCAGCTACCACACTTCCTTATAGCAAGAATCATTTTTTACTAAGCCTTGATGTGGAAAAAGCTTTCGACAAGGTAAAATGACCATACTTATTTGCCTTATTGGCACATAAGAAAATTTGGACTTTATTTATCTAATTATGTCCGCTTTTTATATACTAACCCTATAACTTCCTTGATAGTAAATAATCAGTTGTCTCAACCTTTATGTATGCAAAGAGGAACCCGGCAAGGTTTAAAGGGTTCACTAAAAGGTGTAATTTATTAACAGTTGACTAACACACACTTTCCATTTCCTAGCTTTAGGAAGCACATACAATCCTTATAAAAACAGTATACAAAGATAAGACAGGGTAAGGAATTTTATCATGAGCATGGATTACCTTGGCTGTCTGTCATTACATAAAAATATATTTTTCTCATCTATACTGGATCCTAAGCAGATATATCAGAAATTTGTTTGTATTTGTTTGTGCATATTGATAAAAAAAATGATCATTTGTAGCCCTGAAAGCAAAAAAAATGGCACAGTGTGCTTATACACAAGTCAGCTCTGTGGCTGATTTACAAATCAAAAGCTGTGCTGATTGCCTATTTGCTGCTATCAAGTGACAGAATTATTTTCAAGTGTCTAAGTCTGTGAGAAGAAGCAACGCTCAAAATAGATGTTTATAACAAAAAATGAGGATACTGTAATGCAGAATACATTTTTTTGTGAAGTCATCTTCTCCTCATCTTTTCCTATACAAACTTCTCAAGTGTGTGACATCAAAATAAAATTTGAAAAATCTGTTTTAATATCCAGTTCAAAATAAAATTAAGACACAATTATTCACCAACGTTTTATTGGAACGTAATGTATGTATCAGTTGCCATGGAAACAGTTGTGCAGGCATTTCTACATATTAGTTTACACAAACAGTATTCACCTCTCAAGAACTTTGAAGGATTACCTCTTTAAATCCCTTCCACTTTTCAAGTGCTTACAGCTTTTCCCTTGTTTAAAAACAATTGTTTTCTTGAGCACATTTGTGGCCTGGTAAAACCCTGAAAATTATGTGCAATGTTTTATTTATTTATTTATTTATGGTATTTGAAATCTATGATAAGACTTTAACTAATTTAAATAGATTAAAGCAAAGAAGGAGAAACCTTTTAATATTTTTATATCGCTAAACACGTAAAAATTAAAAATATTAGTAAATAAAATGTGTTGTGTTTTATTGTTTTATATCAATTTCTCTATTATAGACTGAATCCTGTGAAATTTGCTTTGTAACAGGTTTGCTCATTTTAGGGACCTGTTTCAGTGCCACGGTTTAGTGATTTCACTAAATTTAGAATGTATTACATTTTTACAAAGACTAAAGAAAGTCTTGCTTCCTGATAACTCTACACCCTGTAACAGTTTTAGGATGTCCAAATGTCTTCAAAAGGGTGTGGATGAAACTTTAATGGTTTAAGATTGTAATTATTGTAATAAATTATTGGGGAATCAGTTAAACACCCTTTTTTCATTATGTCCAACTTACTTTACCAGGTGGGCTCGTGCATGGCAGTGGAAACAAAAATAAAACTATTTTGTATTTTTGTATTTTGAAGCTTCAAAAAGTGGTTCTGGTTTGGGTGTGACTTATACCTGATTGACCCACCCACTAGGTGAATTCAGAAATGAAAGGCAATGAGATGTAGTGTTTTGTACAAGTATTCTTAGTATATTCAACACACATCTGCACATTACCTCTTTGTCAGAATGTCAGTAAAGAGCAAAATCAGAACCTAGACAACACAGGTCAACAAAAAAATAGTTTTGATAATCATCAGAAACCACAGCAAACTTTTCCAAATCAGTTTTTCAAGCACATCTGTTTTCAGTTTTTACCTAACCTGTACCGTTTCTGAGTTATGAGTACTATTATAGGTAACATTGTACGTGCATATATTTTGTATTAAAACGTAAGCACCATTGAAGTAAATGTTAATACATCTTCAGTGTGAAGTAAAATAAGGCACACTGTGGTATAGATCTTCTGACCAGTGTCAGTCAGACACCATTGTTTGTCTGGATTGTCGTGGTACAGCATCCAGCAGTAGTCAGCCATCATACTTTCATTCCAGAAACCTTGGTGGTGGTGCTTCATTAACTGAATGTCCTGGTGAAAACGTTCTCCTTGTTTGTCACTCACCAAGATTTTCCGGGAAGAATTTTAGATGTGAGTGCAAGAAATGTATTGTTAATGACATGCGACAACCCAGTTTCTGGTATGAATCAAGCAGATTCTGAACTCCTAATTGTATGCAGGTTGCCCAGGAAATTTCCACACAGCCACTTGAATGCATCCCAAGCTTCTAGCTAAGCTCCTGACAGAGATTGTTTTAAAGCACCATCCTGCAAAACAGACGCGATCTGTGGCCCTATACAGTAAATATCCCTTCCTTCATTTTTGCCGTGCTTATGTTTGGAAACTTCTCAACAAGGTACTGAAAACCCATGGCCTTTACAAAGTTCTTAATCAAGCCTAACTTGATATGGAAAGGTGGCAGAAATATTTTATGTGGATCAACCAGAGGCAGAAACATGACACTGCTTTTTCTGGGCTTATAGGTATCTCTTGGTAGCCAATCACACTTGACATATTGGTCTCCCATAGATTGGCTGTCCCACAGGCATAGGAAACAGCAATATTGTGTGAATCCTCCTTGCATTCCCATCAGCAAGCCAATGACCTTTAGATCCCCACAGATGTTCCACAGGTGTGTTTTATACTGGATTGCTTCAAGTAGTAACTTCACGTTGTTATAGGACTCCTATAAGTTAATGAAATCGTCAATCGGTAAACTTGGTTTGGAATTACCAATATGCATAAGACTGCTTTCAAGCTTCTTTTAAAGGAATCAATGAAGCTAGACCATTCAGATGGAACAAGCTCTTGTGACAAACTGTTAAAGAGTGCATTTATATCATGACAGTAGCACAGTGAGCCATCACTGGTGAAGAATGTTGTCAAGTTATGATTTTGTTTTCTGTAGTGAGTTACAGTTACACCCTTTGCAAGCAAGTGCTTCTGTTTAGGCCTTGAAGCAAGAAGTTCTGCTTTGTCTTTGGAGAGATTTAGATCACGAACGAGATCATTCAGCTCTGCTTGTGTATAGGTCTCTGGTTCTGAATCTTCATCGGCCAAGCTGGGATCAAATGATTCGGGGTTGTAACTGGCTGCAACTCCAGCGCATTCCTCATCACTTTCAACAGAAGCAAGTCCATCATGTGGCGGTACCGGAACTGACGATGAATCATCATGGGGAACAGGCCTAATTGCAGAATCAAGGCTCGGATATACAGTTTTATGCTTAGTTTTACCTGAGAATCCACTTTTTTTGACGCGGCAAAAAAGCAGTCGATTAGATTGTCTTGCGGTTCTCTTCACACCATTGGGTTTGCAAATGGCATTGCTGCTTTACGCCAATTTAGCCAGTCACACAGTCCGTTGGAACAACTGGTACAGATAACATGTAGAGCCCAAGATTTATCCTGGTAACAGGCAAAATATAGTTTATATATCTTTTTAAGTTCTGTGGTAATTTGGCGACGTTATGCTTTCGAAGCATTTTGCCCGTGGGGCTTCCTCGGGGGGTTGCAAGATCATAATTGGATTGCTGAAACTTTGAACTTCGGAAGGAGCCAAGTAGTGCCTATCATTCCTCAAGTGGAAAACTTGGGAAGGGGCCATGTAGTGCCTATCATTCCTCAAGTGGAAAACTTGGGAAGGGGCCAAGTAGTGCGTATCATTCCGAAAGTGGAAAACAAGGGATAAAATCAATTGTTCCTCTGGATTGACTGAAAATAAAAGGCAGAAAAAGAGGGAGTAGACCGGACAAAAAGAAATGGCATAAATACCAGAATAGAATATAGACTTCAAAAAGTGTATATGATGTCACTTGGTGATAAGTATGAGTTTACCGATTTTAAGGTGTACATAAGGATGGATCTAGTGTAAAATCTAGCAATGATCAATCTAAACAAAAAGTATATAAACTCGTTTTGTGGTGAATTTTCCTAAAAGGCCAGTAGATGGAGGTATTGGTCCGTTATTCTAAAGAAAATAGAGGCTGTTGGTGTTGTTACAAAAGTAAAAGTTTTGTGTGATACAATAAAATGTTTCCACTATTACATTACTGAAAATAGTACATACCTCTTTGATATCAGATATTAGGGGAGAAATACACTTGGAAGATGGATTTTAAAGAAAGCCTGCTGGTAGGTTTTAAAAAGATGTGTATATATATATATATATATATATATATAAAGTTGTGTTGTCGGATAAATATTATGATAAAATAAATAATATGGTTGGTTTTTTATATATATGTATGTATATGTATGTATTTGTATATATATGTATATGTATATATGTATATGTATGTGT
>NC_092859.1:58515120-58546219 GCF_032062135.1 Pyxicephalus adspersus
ATTTCAAGTTAGGTATAATGTAATGATTCTATCTGGGGAAGTGATAGAAGCAGTAAATGCAATAGGATATAGTGTAAACTATGTGATGTAAAGTTGCTGATATCGTAGCGTACCGCTGGCTGCCGTCCAAATAGAGGGACAGAGCTGCCCGCCATCCGCTCTTAAATGGGTTAAGGGAGTCAGGGCTATTACGCCTGCGCGAGAGTACACACAGGCGCAGCAGCCCAGTGAAGGAGTTGTGGCTACTACGCATGCGCAGCAGCAGCTTGTCAGGTCAGGAGAGAGTGTGATTATAAAGTGCCCTTAGTGATAGGCACAGGGCATGCGCCGTGGATGACTCTTGTAAGGAGAACACTTCTGTACTAGGAGAACGTATGCTACAAGAAGAAAGCGTCCAGGGCTGGGTCTACATGAACAGTTTTAAAAACGCATATAAACATTACTACTACGTTTATACGCGTTTTTATATACTTTTACTTGTATCATCAATACATCGACGCCATAGAAAGATCTGGGTTGCAAAAATGGCGAAATTAGGGTCTAGAAATAATTCTCTTTCCCACTCTCCCAAGTATAGGTTAGCATACGATGGGGCACATTTAGTCCTCATCGCCACGCCTTGAACCTGGAGGTAGTATTTTTGATTGTATGTGAAAACATTTCTGGTTAGAATATATCTCAAAAGATTGATGATCATTTTGTTGTATTCTGGTTGACTGGGGTTTTTTACATTGATTATTGACCTAATTGTTTCCAGACCTATGAGGTGTGGGATACAATTATATAATGACTCCATGTTAATAGTTACTATCGTGGAGTTAGGTGGAATCTTTATATTCTGAAGAGTTTGAAGAAGCTGTATTGTATCCCTTAAGTATGATGATGGATTGTGGACAAATGGTCTCAAAAAAGTGTCCACTAAATCGCTAGCATTAGATGAGATTGAGTCAATCCCAGACACAATAGGGCGTCCAGTGGGATCTTTTGCATTTTTATGAATTTTGGGTAGACAATAAAATGTGGATAGTACTGGGTGTTGGTTCAAGAGGTATTCTTTACTTTTAGTGTCAATAATGCCTGCATTTGCTCCTACTCTTATTATAGTACTCTTCATAGTAGTTATTGATTTTTTTCAAGATCAGTTGTTTACCATTCTTTGTTGTCCAAGATCTTAAAACACATTTTTTCATATTGTGGATTATTCATTATGACAATGTCTCCACCTTTATCAGCTGGTTTTATAATAATGGATTGAGTTTTCTGAAGAGCTTTCTCTTTGTACTTTAGAGAGATTTTCTGGGAAATGTATTTTCCTAAAGTCACATTCTATGATGTCTTTAGTCACTAAATTTACGAATGTTTGAATGTGTGGGTTATAAGAAAGAGGTTGGAAAAATGTGGATTTAGGTCGTTTGGTAGGAAGGGGGTTGCAGTTTCTCTTTCCTCACTTTCAGCTGTTGATGGTTAAGTGTTTTCAACCAGATCATTTTCATTGAGGTGTTCTTGTAAGATTTTAATAGTTCTGAAATTTTGGATTTTTAAGTTTTTCAGAACCGGTTGGTCATGTGTTATATTTGGCTTGTGAGAGCTTTCGAACATTTTAGAAGTAATTTTAAAGTGAGACTTCTAGAAAAAAGGTTTATGTCCTTTATTAATTCAAATGTGTTAAATTTACTTGAGGGACAAAAAGACTGTCCCATTTTTAGGACATCTTCTTCCCCAGGACAGGAGTTTGTATGAGGATAAGGTAATAACCTCCAGTTTTGATTCTTGTGTGGGATTTTCATGAAGAAATTTGGGATTGTTCCCTTCGATCCTTTGGGGGAGGGTAGTTGTGTCTGTAGTGTTCCAATGAAGGACTCCTGGGTGTGTGTTTGGGATGCGCTCCTAAAAAAAGATTTCTGAATTTGTGTTTTAGGAGTCGTTCCAAAAGTGAATGATGCCTGAGGTAGGCCTAGTGAGGGTAGTGTTGCAAAACAGGTG
This sequence comes from Pyxicephalus adspersus, assembly GCF_032062135.1. Taxonomy (NCBI): domain Eukaryota; kingdom Metazoa; phylum Chordata; class Amphibia; order Anura; family Pyxicephalidae; genus Pyxicephalus; species Pyxicephalus adspersus. Next base: position 58,517,104 of record NC_092859.1, read on the forward strand.
ATAGATGTAGGGTGATGATGTTGGGTCCGGTGTGGTGGGAATAGCTGAATTAATGTTTGCCTGTGTTTCAGTAGTGTTTACTATGATGATGGGCCAATTACATTAAATTAGTAATTAATTTTAACACTTTAGGTCTACTTACATCAGTACTTTAAACCACATTAATTATTAGACATAAAGACATTTTTAGGTTATTAGACATTAAAGTAATGTATGTCTACATATGGTGGATTTAATCTGTAGAATTTGACAGGTCGAATTTAGGTAGAATACAATGATAAAATTCTTCCACTAGGACCAAATAAGGTACAATATTACTACTCCCCTTACTTATTCCCCAGAGTGATGCAGCAGATATCTGGGGTCTCCCTTATTAAAGAGGGCTTTTAATTTCCAGAGAGGTTCTGTCACGGATAAAGGGGAGGGGAGGAAAACAGAAAGATAAATACAAGGGACTAGGCCTTGAATGGCTAGGGAAAAGGAAACGGTCATCCCCTAAGGACACCCTAACTTAGCCCTGACTCCTGAAAGAATGAATATCCCCTGAAGCTGGGAATACTCATACACTGGAACCTAGACCCTAGTAGCCCTGCATAGCCCTAGGAGTAGTGACTGGGCTTGAGACTACTGGTTCCTTCCTACTAGTTCAACTTATTTTAATTAGCAAATGGAGGAGCAGGAACCCTGAAGAGGACAAAACACCAGCTCTTCACATCCCAGAAGTGAAAATCAACCGCATAGCATGAAGTGTGAGGCCAGACTAAATGGAGGAGCAGTGATGGCCACCAGCTGCAGCTGATACAAGGGGTGTGGTCATTACAAACAACAACACAGAAACAAGTAAAAACAAAGAGACTGTCAGATAACCCCACGTGCAGCTTGTCTCACAGATCTTCTAACCTCAATCACGGAAGGAACCGTGACAGGTTCCTTACCTGTAACAACTGGGGTCAAGTTGTGGGGATGAGGCCCTCTCCCCCAATGATGGCCCTTGCCACTGTTGGGGGCAAGCAGGTTCTTTTATGGCTGGGAGAGGGATCACTCAAATACTCCAGCCAACTTATGCTAAAGAAATTCATTGTGATTAACCAGGCAAATCTCATCAGCATTCCACAGGTTCCAACAGGGAGCATCAAGCAAAGTTGTGGCCATGCCTAAAAACATTTACATTTTTCCCTGATCTGAACATAAATGGCCAACTCATGTGACCATTTAGTAAAGTCTATAGTCACGTAATAATTATTGAAGACTTGGCAGGGCATTTGGGTTTCTTCTTAAAGGAAATTAGTTAATAGTTCACTGTATGTCTGCTGTGACTCTTTCTACCACTAGTAAACAGAGCTTTGCTTAAGCATAATGCTGTAAGTGGGATTAGTGTAGTTATGGCTTTAGTGTAATCACTGGATTTATCATACTGGGGTCTGTCCATAAACAACAGCAAAAAACAAATTTCAGAAACATTTGGGTTTAAGATTTACACAGGAGTAGACAGGAAGCCTGCAAAGAAATGGCTACTCTATAGTTACTTAATATTTTATTATATTCAAAAATATGGTGGTGTAGTATTACATTAAATTAGCTATTGGTGTATTTTTATAGAGCAGTCAGACACAATGGGTTCCAGGACAATTCAGGCCCAAGAGACAGGTATTCCCAGGTCAGAGGCGACATCTTGGTCCTGGAGATTACCATCTGCCCCGTAGTCAAAAAAGGCCATGACCTGGCGGGTCTTCCCGTCCCAAGATTTTGTAGCCGGAACCAGGAGACACCGTGGAGAGTCCACCTTGCAGGTGCTGATTGCGCGCAGCGGGGGCTATTTTGGATGAATCAATCTCCATGGGTTCCTCTGGATCAGGCATAAAAGACGGAAACTTTGCACGTGGTGGGGAGGTATTCATCCCGGGTAATAGTTTCAACTGAGGAGGCAAACTACTCCTGGTTCCATGGGTGACTTTCTCTAGGCGGTGTTCCCGGATCCTCCAGTCGACACAGATGGACTGCTGTATTGCAAGATCCAGAGTGGTCGGACAAGGGAGACCCAACAGCAGGTCTTTAACTTGATCGCTGAGGCCCGGACGGAAGGGATGGAGAAGGCTGGATACGTTTGGACCTGGGTCTTGCCTTGGGAGCGCCCAGAATTCACCTGCCATCTCCAGGAGGCACTCACGAACCTTCGTGGGGTGACTGGTGGGAGCCTCTAACGCAAGATCCTGTAGACCCCGCTGGATTTCCTCTATTAGGGCTGGGTGGAGTGTGAGTGGCCCGCTATACTGTAATGCGCCTGGGCACACAAACGACAGCCAACTCCAGGAAACCTTTTATCAAGCTTTATTGTGTAGTCAGAAAACAACCCAAAGGTCTTTCATAGAAGGTCAGTCTGAAAAGTGTGGTACAGAGGGATGAGGCAAAGACAGGTCAGGAACAATCCGAGGTCAGGGCAGGCAGCAGGCAAGGATAGTCAGAAACAATCCAAAGTCAGGGCAGGCAGAGTTCAGGCAGAATCAGATATCAGATCGGCCAGGCGGCATCCCCAGCATCTCTATGGACGTGGACAGTGATGTTCACACTCTCAGCATTCTTGCGGGTGTGCAGGGTATAGTACATCTCAGGGGTGCTGTGGGAAAAGGTGCTTGTGCTATCAGGCATGCCTCTTGTACCCCCAGTTTCTGTCTGCATCACCCAATCTAACACTGCACATACGACAGATCAGGTGATGTAGCCTGCTGTAAATAGGGAAAAAAAGAGTGCAGATCTCACTGCACATGTGTGAGATTGGCATTTTTTCCCATTGAAGAAAAAGGCAGCCAGAAGTCTCTTAGAATGCGTGACTTCTACCCTTTTATCTAAAGAAAAAAATCTGGTGATAGGTCTGCTTTAAATTAGCTAATATCTATCTATGCCAAACATTGAAAATTAAATATTTCCCTTCTTTTAGGTTTACATAGCAGGCCCTTCTTTTAGGTTTACATTAGCAATTGAGCCTGAATTCTTTGTCATTGGCATTCAGTACGCAGACATTTTTTCGGGCAAGGAAAACAATAAATTATTTGAATGATTCTAAGATAGTTACATAGTTACATAGTAGTCCATCAAGTTCAACCACTAAGGAAATAAACATATCCCAGATATGAAACCTTATTAGACATAGTTGGTCTAGAGGAAGGGAAAAAAAACCCTGGTACAATTTGCTTCAACAGGGGAAAATTCCTTCCTGATTCCATGAGCCAATCAGATGTTCCCTGGATCAGCAGTCACTATTATTTTTACCCTAAAGCCTTAATACCCAGTTATATTCTGTGCTTCCAGAAAAGCATCCTGCTTTTTCTTAAATCAATCTATAGTAGTTGCTGAAACTATTTCCTGAGGGAGCCGATTCCACACTTTTTTACAGACATTACAGTGAAGAATCCCTTCCTTACCTGGAGCTTAATTTTCCTTTCCTCCAGACACAAAGTGTGCCCTCTTGTTCTTTGTAATGATCTCAAAGTGAATAATTGGGAAGAGAGATACCATTAAGATAATGTCTAATAGTAACACTTCATTTACATTATAAATGCCAAAAAAATGATTTTATAATTTAATATTATTTTACAACTTTCTCCTTACTATTTATTGATGTTTTTTTTAGGAATGATTGAACCTGTCTGAGCCTAAATAGCTGAGGGTTTGAATTTCAGCAAACCAGGACTACATAGAAAATCCAATTGAACTATATAATATAGTGGGCACTGCCACGTGTACCAATTGCCCTTAATGCCACTTTTATGGTACCACATTGCTAGCTATGATTTAAAAGCCATGCAGTATATTTGCACATACATTCACCAAGATTACCACTTTAAAATCAGCAGGGTTCCTCCTGGAAAATCTGAACCTTATCCCTAATAATGTATAATAATGTCCTCTTTCCTTAACCTGTATTAAAACCTGCAAAAGTATAAAAAATAATATTTATAAAAAGAAAAACACTGCAATTAGTCATTTTCAATACTTGATTTTCCTTGATGGTACCTATATTTTCTTAAAAGTTGGTCTTTAGGATACCCACACTACAACAGTCCATGCCATTTTATTTAGCAACACAGTAGTATATTAATAGTTTTCATAGCAATCTGACAGAGGAGTCTGGACTTTATACACATTGCATTTATACACAGTTATTTGCCAAATATTGTTGCTGCCTGGATAAATAATTATGCTGACAGATTATATCTTTAGACCCAAAGCAGCTGCATGATTAGCTGTATGCATGTACTTAATTTCTTTTTTTTTGAAAATAATTTTTTTAAAAGATATCAAGGTACATACAGAGAAAAGAAAATAAAGTGATCACAATGTACATTTCAAAAGACAAACAGCAAGGTAAGGTTCTAACGATGCATGTCTTCAAGTCTGCAGCATAACGGCCAACCGCAAATAAATACAAACATTGTAAATAAACCAGTCGTGTTGTGTTGTATCAGTAGTGGGAACCATGACATCTTAAGGTTTTCAAAAACATTTCTATAAGAAAAGAAAAAAAAAAAAGGAGAGGATAAAATATCCAATTAAAAAAAAAGGGGGATGAGAATAAAAAGGAGAAAAAGAAAGAGAAAAAGAGAAGAAGGAAGGGGGGAAGGGGGGAAAGGGGGGTGGAGAGGGTATTGATCAGCTATAGAGTGAATCAAATCTCTGATATAGCGGTAAAGTACAATTAGGCACCCACCCTAGTATACTCAGATATTCAGGGGGGGGGGGGGGTGGCTGTAACAGACGGCAATATTCCTCAGTAGTGATAAAGTGGATCCAGTGGTACCAGGTCTGTGTGAATTTTTACGCTCTCCTAGCGTCAGTGGATATCATATCCTCCATATGATATATATCAGCAACCCTTTGCAACCAATGTACTACTGTTGGAGGGGCAGTATTCTTCCATAAGGCTGGGATACAGGCCTTAGCTGCATTGAGAAGGTGTCTCAATAGAGAGTTACTATAGCACTTGCGGGACATGTCCGAAACATGAAGAAGTGCCAGGGCTGGGTTGCCCTGAAAATCCACTTCTGTAAGTTTTGAGATGATATCCGCTACCGAGCTCCAATATAATTGTAATTTTGAACATTCCCAGAAAACATGTAGTAGCGTACCCTGTGTGTCGCCACATCTCCAGCAAGTGCTATCCGACCCCAAGAAAATCTTAGCAAGCTTCACCGGTGTTCTGTACCAGCGAGTGGCCAACTTGTAGTTGGTTTCCTGATATTTGTTGCAAATTGACGCCTTATGACAGAAGTGGAGTAACATATCTCTCTGGGCTTCTGTAAAACGAGTGTTTAAGTCAGCTTCCCACTGGGATACAAATAAAGGGAGCTCTGGCGTATATACAGATAACAGGGTTTGGTAAGCATGGGAGAGTGTACCCCGTACAGGTTGACCAGATGCACACAAGGCCTCTAGAGGAAGAAGCGATCAGGCTATTGTATTGAGCCACGGCAAAGATCTCAGAACATAAGTGAGTTGTATGTGGCGCCAGTGCGACAATGAAGGGAGGTCCCTTTCCATTTGTAGGGTCCAAATATGTTGCCACTCCCCATTGTGCATGAAATGGGATGTTCTATACACACCCAAAGCACGCCATTGGCGAAATATTGGGTCAGTCTGCCACGAGGGGAATCCAGGATCGCCCAGAACGGGAGACATTGGGGACGGGTATGCGGTTACATTTTGAGAGGAGAAATACTTAGTGACCACTTTCAAGGTCTCTCCAATCAATGGATGGGTGGACATCGCTGCCTTGGCCGCCGGTGTCACCCAGGCCAGTGTGTTAATGGGGGCAGTGGAGCATGCATCCTTCAATCCAACCCATAATTTGGAGCGACTATTAGTGCACCAATCTAGAAGCCTGGACAAGTGCACTGCCTGATAGTATAAAACTGGGTCAGGGAATGCCATTCCTCCGTTGGCTTTGTGGAGTCTCGGTAATGTCATCCTAAGCCTGGGTGCCCCATTGAGCTAGATAAATTTTACAAATTTCAAACGGAATTTGCGCAGGACAAAAAGCAGGATGTGTATTGGGAGAGCTTGCAGCATATACAACAGTCTAGGCATAACGCTCGTTTTAGGCACATTGCACCTCCCAAACCAGGTAAATGCCACCTGCCTCCACCTCTGTAGATCGCTTCGGATTTTGTTTAGAAGAAGGATAAAATTAAGGTCTACGACTCGCGTCAGATTAGCAGGAATCTGCGTGCCCAGGTAAGAGATAGCTGTGTTAGACCATTTAAAGGGGAAAGAAGGGGCCAATGCCCACTGGGAAGAGTAACACTCAGTGCCTCTGACTTTTGCAGGTTTATTTTGTAATTAGAGAGCGAGGCATATCTGTCTAGCTCTCACATAAGAATAGGTAAAGTAGTTACCGGTGCTGCAACATAAAATATTAGGTCATCCGCGTAAGCAGCTACCTTATGTTCATTGGGGCCAATCTGGACTCCTCTGATATCCCCATTGGCACGAATTAACCGTAGAAGGGGCTCCAGGGTCAACACAAACAGCAATGGAGATAGTGGGCACCCCTGTCTCGTCCCATTGGTTATGCAAAAATAATGGGAGAGTTCACCATAACCCGTATTCTAGCGCTGGGGGAGGAATATAACATCTCTATCCAGCGCAGAATACGAGGGGGGAGGCTCAGGTGTGTCAATGTGGAAAGCAGAAACGTCCAGTCCACCCGATCAAATGCCTTCTCAGCATCAGTAGAGAGGAGCATTGGAGGGATGTTATGAGTGTGTGCATAGTCAGGGTACGGATCGTGTTGTCCCTGGCTTCCCTCAACGGGAGAAAACCGCTTTGGTCGGGATGGACAATATCATTCAGTATTGGAGTCAGCCTATGGGCTAATATGCCAGCAAAAACTTTCAAATCACAATTAAGCAACGATATTGGTCTATAGTTGGAGCATAGGGGAGGGTCTTTGTCTGGTTTGAGTATCACTGATATGTGGGCCGCTAATATGTCTGGAGGGAGATTGTGACCATCAGAGAGCGCATTCAGCGCTACAACTAGGTGAGGGCCCAGTACTGGGAAAAATTTCTTGTAATAGGCCAATGTCAGGCCATCTGGGCTGGGAACCTTCCCTGATGCTGCTCGGCGTATTGCCGCCTGTAGTTCAAGCAGTGTGATCGGTTTATCTAGTGTCTCTATAATGTCTGAGGACAGTGTAGGCAAGTCGGAGGCACTTAGATACTCCTGTATTGCAACCTGACGGTCGGGAGGTGACATACCACTAGAGTCCACTCGTAGATTATACAGTTGACTGTAATAATCATGGAAGGTTTTAGCAATGTCAGGGGTGGCGTGTGCCAAGGTGCCCAGAGGGGTTTTGATTTTAGGGATGTACATGCCGCCTTCTTAGACCTAAGTGCCCTAGCCAATGCCCTACCACAGTGGTTGGCATGTTCATAGTAGTATCGTTTACGGGTGAGTTGTGCTTTAGCCTTATCTCTGTATAGTGAGGTAATTTGTGTATGAGTGGCGAGTAGTTGGGATTCTAGGTCCGCTATTGGAAGCCTTTTGTGCAACATCTCTAAACGATGCAGCTCCTGCAGCAGCGTATCAAGCCTGTGCTTGGTTAGTCTTTTGAGTCTACAGCCCTGTTGTATGAACAGACCTCTAATATAACATTTATGGGCTTCCCATACATGAAGCGGATAATCTGTAGATTCCGCGTTATTGGCAAAGAAGAAGAAAAATTCCTCATCAATCTTTGTGGTCAGTTCAGGGTTCTCGAGCTGTGTCTCATTTAGCCTCCAAGCACTGGGTTTACATTCATATGGCCTCCCAGAAATCTCTATCATAACGGGGGCATGGTCAGTGAAAGTTATGGAACCAATACTCGAGTCGCTAACCTGTGAAATGGCATCATGGGATATCAGAAAGTAATCAAGTCTGGAGTAGGTATTACGGACTGCGGAGTAGAACGTATAATCCCTGTCTCTGGGGTGTTGAATGCGCCAAATGTCTATCAATTGATTGTCATGTAGCTGTGCTTTCAGACGTTTATGATAAGAGAAAGGCAGATGGGAACGGCCCTTATGTCCAAGGACGGATCTAGAGTTAAATTAAAATCTCCTCCTATTATGATGGTACCTTGGGCCACCTCAGATAAGAGGGTCAGGATGTACTCAAGGACAGTCAACTGGCCGGTATTAGGCAGGTATATGTTTACAAATGTAAACATTTGCTTCTCTATCATACCCTGGACTATGAGGTAACGACCGTCTGGATCCACTTTACACAAAGAGAGGCACCATGGAAGAGAACCATCTATTCGATGCTCACTCCCCTAGATTTGGAATCAGGTGAGGTGCTGTGATAACTGTATTTGGCTTGCTTGTTACGCAGGACCGGAATTTTGTTATGGCGGAAGTGTGTCTCTTGCAGAAAGACAATATGACTTTTGCATTTCCGGAGGGTATTAAATAGGATTGAACATTTTGAGGGAGAGTTTAATCCCTTAACATTCAGAGATGTGAGTGTAATAGTCATAGTTTGTTTGGTCAAACGGTAAGGTACGGGAGAGGGAAGGGTGGGGGAAATTAGTAGAGAATAGGAGGAATAAAAAGAAGGAAGAAATTGGAAAATCAATAAGATAAGGTACACAAAGAAGAAAAAAATGGCAAGGAAGACAAAATAACTTAAAAGAAAAAAGGAATAGAGCTCTAGGCCCTAAACCTAGGCAAGTAGAACAATATACCACAACATCGACCTCTACAAGAGACCGGGTGTACCTATGTGGGGGGTAGTGTAGGCAAGAACACTGCGAGCCGCTGGCTCACCAGCAGCAGCAACATAAAACACGTGACTGTACAGTAAATACATGACTGTAAGTAAATCACACAGCACGAGTAAGAAAAACCAGGAAGATGTGCCGTTCCCAAAAGACAAGGAGAGAAAATAGAATTATAAAATTACAAGAGTAGAAAAGTATCCCAGGACTGAGGGTCCCAAGGACAGTAATAGGAACATTAAATAAAGGCATACCAGTAGTCAGGCAAACTAAAGTGCATATCAATACACAATGAAGGCTACTACAGGAGCCGATACAATAACCCAACTTCAAAACGCCAGGTATCATATAAACAGAACAATAATAACCGGCGTAAGGCAACCATCTGGGAACCAAAAACCACTGAAACCAAGATGGGCCGTCGCCTATACCCGGTGTGCACCAAAGTCACCGCATTGGCAGAGAACCGACTCCGGCATAGGAGGTGTGCACAGATCAGGGCATGGATACATCACACAGGAACAGGAAGCTTCTCAGGAGGTATAAATAAGCATTGTAAAATGTGTAGGAGGTAGACAGTGGTGGTAACATGAGTCCAATTATTCAACAGCAGGAAAAATCACAGTTCATGTGAATTTGGGGTATTCCTTCCCAGGGGGAGCTGAGGAGTGGGAGAGCGCTGTCTGCGTCGGGCGGAGGTAGATGATCTCGATCTCAAGAAGTTACCTGGGAGCACCTCTAAGACTTCCAGCCAATTGGGGACATCAATGGGATCTGTGCCCAAGAAGGTAAACAAGGCTGGTAGCTGAGATGGATTGTGCAATAAAAACACAGAGTTGGGTTTGGTCACTATGAGATGTAGTGGATGTCCCCATCTATAGCGGGCACCGTGTATGGTAATGTAATCCAGAAGTGGCTTCAGTATGCGTCTCATCTATAGCGTGCGAGGGGACAGATCTGGATATATCTGAATGCTTGCACCATCAAAATCAATCGGCCCCTTCTGCCACGCTTTCTGAATAATCTGCTCTTTAACTTTATAAAAGTGCACCCCGCATGAGACATCTCTGGGGCGGTCAGGTAATCCATCTTTCCTCACACCAACCCTATGCACTCTATCCAGTTCTATGTGCTCTGAGGGGGGCCGGTCTAAGAGGGTGTTAAAAATGGCAATCACAGTGCACTCCAAATCTGGCCCAGCTGTAGCTTCCGGAAGCCTCCTTAATCTTAAATTGTTGCGTCGACCCCTGTTTTCTTGATCATCCAAACTTAGAGCCAAGTTAGAGAGCACAGACCTCATGTGCTGTTGGGCATGCTCAAGCGTGTCTAATCTAAGGGAAGTTTGGGAGGAGGAGGACTCCAGTGAGGTAATCTTAATATCAACAGCTTGCACTTTCTGATTTATCTGTTCAATTTCTGCATGTACATAGTGTTCTATGCGATGAGCCCAAGATTCCAGCTCTGTTTTAGTGAGTATGAATTTGAGGCGGGCTTGTAATTCTCTGGGCAGTTGTTGAGGAGAAGGCACTGTGTTTGAGAACCCAGTTGGGGAACTGGATGACAGAGAGGAGTGTACAGGGGAGAGAGCTGCAGGGATTCCAGCCAGGGGAGATGTCCCCTCTTCACTCACCCGATCAGCAGACTCCACGTGGTCAGCTTCACTGGCAAATGCGGGCGCCATCTTGGAAGCGCTTCCTCCTGCTGAAGCTGCCGGATCTGAAGGGAAGTATTTGTGTAAGTTGTCCCGTTTAGGGGTTTTCCCTGCGTCTTTAGTCTTCCGCTGCTTAGACATCGCTGAGAGAGGTGGAAAGGAGCTGTGTGATCAGTATTATCAGTTGCTGAAGCCGTGGTGGACGTGGAGCTCTGGGAAAGTGCCTGCTCACAGCTCCATCGCCAAGCCACACCCCCATGTACTTAATTTCTAACATTTGGGAAAGTGTAACAGGCCAAATCAAACCAAGCCTAAACTTTATCCACTATTTTTTTAAATAATGATCATGATGAGTTTAAAAATTGTATCACTGTAAGTAGAAACTTTAGCCCCCTCATGTTCACATTTCAGCTAATCTTTACCCTTTTAGCATTTGGGTTCTTAAGATCACAAGACAATCTTTAAAAGCAAATATTGATCTATGTCCACCACCACATTTTACATCAATGAAGTCACAGCCTGTTATCCACTATAACACTCCAGATTGCACAGAAGATCACAACATTTTTGTCAGAGAAAGAAAAGTTCATTGTAAGGCTTTACATATCCTTTACCAGTGTTACTAGGGTGGTGCAGTGGTAAGGGCAAACCTTTCCAGGGTCCATAATAACCCTTGGGGTTGGAGGAGGCGTGTGAGCCAGGACAGCTTGGTTTACCTAATTGCCCCTCCTCCCTCATTTTCTGTCCTGACACTTTCCTCCTTCTTCTGCTCACCCAATGTTCTGACCTCAAAGCGCTACCAAAAGTGGGTAGAAATAGCCAGGCATGATAACAGGGGGTATTTCAGTTTGGCTACACCCAAAGTGAACTAAACACATCACTTTTTGCTGCCTTCACCATCTGTACCAGATCTTTTACAATCATTGCAAGGTGGGTGATACCGTAATTTTCCACACATGTGATACCAACCCTGCTTATTACTTACAAAAAATAAATCCATAATTTTTTATGTTGAAGAACTAGAAGAGAGTAAGCAATCCTGCAAAGTAAACAATAGGTAAATATGAAAATGAAATGTGATGTACAAAAGGGTTTTATGTAGATTTCTGTTCTGTAACTAGTGTTTATTCCATTTAATGTACAGACTGGATATAGCTACACGGCCAATGATTCTAACAAGGTTCACACAAGTTTCAAAGACATCAGCCTGAACACAGCCTTCTAATTACATTCTTTTTCCAGAACCTCTTGAGAAAATCTAGCAAGATTTGTTTTTAATTAGAATGAAGATCTTTGTTGGCAGGATGATGAATTACAGTGAAAACATGTAATATAAGGCAATGTGCAAAATATATATTTTTTTTATTTCCAGCATTAGCAATAGTAAAGATAATATTTTAATGTTGACATGACCTTTTACAGTCATTTAAAAATTACATTGGATTACTTTATTTGTACTGGCTAGTTCTATATCAATAAAGCTTTCATGAAGAAAGTAAAAATAAATTCAGTATATTTTAAATGTTTTGAGGTTGTTATGATTTGTTCTTTCAAAATTCTAATGCACAGCATTTTCTAAATTCATATAATAAGAATTATAAGACTGCCCAATAAAGCATTATGTTAGCAGTATCCAGAAATAGCAGCAGATTCTTCCTAAAATGTTGATCTTAGTATATTGATAATTTTGGCATGAAATTGTACTTTGTTCTTCCTCTCAGCTTTGATATGACACAGGCATAAGTCTACACCATTTATTCAGGGAACTCTACTGTTTACATATCTGATAAACATTCTGAACATGCCAAGCTGGTCTACTTCCGCACAAACATAAGTTTAACTGCAGAACACATCTGAAAGATGTGTTCATAATGAGATAGAAATACATTTTAAACTGTAGAATGAATAATCCAAGGGAGCGTTTCCCTTTCAGAATAAGAATCACACCACTGTTTATTTTGCTTAAATTTAATTTGGTAAAAAATAAAACAAAGTAAACTGACAGAAGCAGTTATAGGTGGAGTGTAGGCATATGGTTAAATATACAGCTGAATATCTCTCTCTACCCCCTGCTCTCTCTCTCTCTCACTCTGAGGTCAGAGGCAGGGGGTGAGTCTGAAATGCATGTGTTTGCTTTCAGTCAACAAAACGTGACAGGGACTGCATCTGAAGGACCCTTACCTGCAGTACAGTGGTGAGAGGCCAGCAGCCTTATTCAATAACTAATAGTCCAATACCGTGTTAATGTGCTACTTTAAAGAAATTGTTCTCCTTTCCTGACCAGAGATTACATGTTTCTTTTGCTTCATTGACTATCTCTGTGGACTACAAGTACAGTGGTACTTCAGTATAAGTCCGCTTTGAAATAATGTCTAACTTGGTATAAGTCCTGTTTGGACACAAAAAATTTAGCTTGGTATACAACCTTTGCTTGGTATACAACCTTTGTGCTAGAACTTGTATGGGTAAAAATGAGTCACAACACAGCGCTACCCTTTTTTACCCCTTTCGAGACAAAGCCACGACTGTCCACGAGCGTCAATACGCCAGTTGCTACCATTCAGTGAACAACCCGCGCTATAACTCTTTGTGAATTACCTAACATCTCCTCCTTCTGCCTTCTCAGCACCATCCTAGTAGGCACTTGACTCTTCTCAGCAAGGTAAAGTCAGGTTAAATTTTCATTTATTTCATCTAATTGCTTTTGTATTTATGTACTTTAGTATTAAGCAGTGTTTAAATTATTTTATACAGCTCCATCAATTAATAATATGCCAATAACTATAGGATTTTTTTTTTTAATGGGAACGGATTATTAATTTTCCTTTTATTTCTTATGGGAAAAATGTGTTTGGTATAAGTCCTGTTTGGTCCAAGGATCTGGAACAATCTGGAACAAGCTACAACAAACATATGCACTAGGATTATACTCATCAAATATTTTTTTACTATTTTTTAGGTAAAATTTGTACATTTGTTTACATTCAAATCGGTTTTTATGTTTATATGGTAGTTCATCACTGCTTGATTGATCTGTATTACAGCTGGGCAATCAGGAATTTTTGTGAAAGACAGCTTAAAGAAAACAGTACATTTGGCATGCTAGGGTGTTGAAGAGGTGATACATTTGTTGAGCACACCTGTGCCAAAATGATAAATGTTAAACGGTTTTCATATATGAACATTGAATAATATGATATGGAATATTTGACAGATGTGTTTCTAATGTTATATATGTAATTCTAATATGACATGGATACTTGTAATGCAAAGTTATTCTGCTTTGCATACCTAATGCCAGCAATTTGTAGCTTGTGATTTAACCTCTTTTCATGAGTGATTTTTAGCCAAGCTCTTAAAAGTGCATTTAATTTGTAGCTAGCAGTTCAATTTTTTTCTATTTGTAGCTAACACTAACGATTTGTAGCTATACCATTAAAGCTGAATCAAGAACTACTGCTGCTGATCCTATTGCCATCTTGAAACACTTCAAAAATTAAATCACTGAATGACTATGCAAATCAAAATTCTCTCTTTAAAACTCTTTAAAAATTAGGGAGTTAATTGTTACAAAGTAAAACAGTGGAATTTTCTCTGTGAAAATGTATAAAATGATGGGGAGGCCAGTGTGAAAAATAGTAAATAAAAAAAAAAATTGGCATAAAAATTTCCTCCAGTGTCCCTGGCAATGTTCCCTTCAATGAACATTAGGAGATATATCTTCTAGTTTAGTGTTGATGAACAATATAGCTCCACTATACTTCCAGCAATTCTTCCATGTGATGCACCAGTGTCATTTGTATTCTCACTTCTCTCCTAAGCAATTCACCAGTCATTAACAGAAAACAGCGATTTTTGTGGTCCAGAAAAGAAGATTCATTAATAAATAGGTGCTGCCACTATTACTGTCAAAGTGACAAAAGTTCTGGCCAGGTTACCAGAATCTGCTGCCTTTAATCACTGCACCAAGGCATTGTGAGATTGAGCTCTTTGTAAGCCACAATTTTTCAGCTGAATATCAGCATTGTTTGGGTATAGTCAAACACTACCTTTCTAGATGCATTCTTTCTTTTGACCATCATGCTAATGTACTGTGAGCTATGGATATAGTAATTATAGCAGGGATTCCCTGAAGACCTCAAAGTTATTTCAAGATTTCCCCCATGTTAAAAAGGTCCAAAAAAGGTTAGGTTGGACCCTTAACAGACAAAACCCAGTTGGCTGTAAACAGAATAGGAACTTAACATGTTAAACCTTTATATAACTCTGTCAGCAGAAGGTGCCCTATGCACACTTGTTTTGTGGATATTTCTTAGAGGTTGTAGCGTGGTGTGAATTTTGATATTATGGCAGTTTTATTAGACCACTTGGCTTGCATATTTTCTAAGTCGCTAAAGCCAATTCATTAACAAGTTTAGAATATCTATACAGTAAGTTCTGTAAATATTCATGTTACTTATCTTGTCAGTTACCAAACCATATAAAATGAAAATTCTTGTTATACTTATCTCATCTGCTAATAACAGAATAGCTTCTAATATGGTTAGATAATTGAAGTGAATATTAATTAATTTAGAAGATGTTTGGTTGCCTTTAGTAAATAACCCCTATGAGATCAGGAAGTCACAAATTGAAGCATGAGGTTCTGATGATAGCTTGGCAACTAGCAGTTGTAGACACAGACTATTTTATCTCATGACAGTTAACAATTTTGTTAAACTGCCTATTTGGAAAAATATATATTCAAAACACTGATTTTTCAGCTACAGTTCACAGTTTTTTTTACAGCTCAGTTCAATAAAATAAAAAATATGATGTACAAGGTAAGCCATAGAAGCAAGTCATGCTTTGTAATCAAAAGAAAAAGGTTTATTCTCAATGGTATAAATGCAATATACAGTGTGTCACAGGTGGCTGGAACATGACCTCTTCACCCAGCTGACTGGTTTTTCATATTGGTTACATTGGATAGAAATAATACACTCATACTTTACCATGCTGGCAGCAGTGTCACAAAAGTTCGCCCATTACTTTAATTAAAACTTATTTCCGTGGAGCAACAGACAGTGTCACCTCAAACCTGGTTAAAATCCATCCCTGGGCAAATATTAAGTGACCCCCACCACTTCCAATCTATTCTCTCTGTTTTTTTATTATGTGCTCACCTAAATCTGATGCTGCAGGAAACCACCAGTATGTTCCCTTTAGTCGTCTTCCACCAATGTCACTGATGCTTTTTCCTGTTCTGGATCCTGGGAGAACTCCGCAGCTGGGCACCTTTTAGGAAGTGGAACACATTAAAAACATGGTATAACCAATTGAACAAAACAGAAGAAGAATTAATATTCCAGTCTCCTCACACATATAAATAGTTCCCTGGTAAAACTTACATTTCCAATGGTAGAGTAAGGCTGGAAGATCCGTTCCTACCATAATTGGTTTTCTCTCCTATTCTGCACATCTATTTTAAGTATCTAGGTTCAATTCACAATCCAATGAGATTTATAAAGTGCAGTCACATGGCTAAACTAGGAATATTTACCTTTGTGTTAAAGTGTTGTAAAATTAATATATATATAAACAAGTTTTTACGCTGAGCTTTCTGTTTGGAACTATAGTAAGTCAGACTATGGGTAGTCCTGTAGCCTTGCCACAACGCCCCTGCTCTGCTCTGTGATACATCACATATATTGTGATAATATTTCCCTGCTAACATAATTCTGTTTCCGGTCCTCCAAAGACACACAGGTGCAATCATGTGACTGCTGAATTAAATAGTAAAGGGGTACATATATTGTGTTGTTTTTAAACAATGTAAAAATGGATACTTATGTCTTTTAAGCATGTAGGGTTTGTTTCATAAAGATTGGCAGGGTACTTCTCTATTGTCCCTATTTTACAAATCTTTGTTCAGTTGTTTTATTGGGCCTATTGGGTGCTATACAACTTGTAGTCTAGCTGGTCATCTCCCACATTAAAAGTGGCTTTTTCTCTTCCAGAACTCACACCAACACATGCTTTTACCATTTACTGCTTTCAATGGGAATTATTTGCTAAATTATTTTAGATGCGTCAAATACCAAGGTGAATACCAAGTGGGTAATTCACTTAGCTTACTGAATGTTACTAAACAGTCTATATACCTTTAGTAAATTAACCCTAAAGTCTTGCAAATCATAACTAGTACCAAATTCACCCCACATGGCACCCTCCCATCTCCCATCTGCTCACTCAAATCTCCCGAGTACAGACCTAAAAGCTGGAGATAATGTGAACATACAAAAGGAGTTACATCATCAGTGTCTGCCCAATGGCAGGATTCTAGTTCTGCCATCGCAAACTGCTCCAGGTCAAGAGTGGCAACCTATGCCAAAAACTTGCCCACATCAATGAGTGTATTTCCATTTTATTGGGACAAAGACACTACCAGAAGGACCATACTGTCCCCCAAAGTCTTTTTCCCTTCGAATTGACTTGGGCCAACACCTTTCCATAAGTTTACAAAAAAAAAACTGTTTACAGCCCCTTATCTGATAGCTTTCTTTGGAGCTATGCCTATCAATAAGTTAGTGCCTGTATTTTTTATAATCTTTGGTATTTGATCAGACAATCTAAGACAGATTGGAGAGCAAGGGATTGGCAGTGAAACTGATCTTTAACTTAGGGCAGACGCTGGATGGTCCTTTTTGAGATATCAGCATTTTCAGTTTTATTTTGTTTCCTTTCTTCAGAAATACCTTATCACAATGGTTGTATTTCTTCTGTGGAATGCTTTACAATTGGGCCAGCATATGCATATGGGAGTTCAGCAGATCTTTATTTTTAATCACATAAAACTTAAAGTTTTTATTTCTCTTTAAATTTTGTTAAGATTCTTTAACATGGGGTCGTGGCCAGAAGCTGACTGAGATCCTGACTGACTGATCCTTCAGGGACTATACCAACAAACAGGAGGCAAACACAACAACAATTTTCTCCCTCTCAGCTTCTCCTGCACTCAAGGCAGAGATGGGAAAAAGGAGAAACACTAGACTGCCAAGGAAACTTACAGACTTTTATCTTTCCCCTGAGCACCAGCAGGATCAAGATGGCACCAGAAGGCTGACCTCACGTGCACATGCAGCTTCACCTACAATCCTTTCAGATTCCAACAGAGTTATGCAATCTCCTAGGAAGGAAACAATCCTGAATGAAACCTCTCAATCTTCTTCAACAGGCACCAGCCCTGTAAAATCAAAGCAGAAACTTTCATCTTATGATGATTTACAAGGTAGGAAAATCTCTAATAAATTTGCTGCGATAGAAGAGTCTTCCTTAGACCCAATAGATTCCTTTCCTACTCCTGATTAGCCTATATCAGATACTACCCTTAAGCAAATGCTAGTGTCCCTGCGAAGCTCTCTTCATAGTGACTTTTTTTCACTGTTTCAACAGCTTAAAGGGGGGGTTGCATGATATTGAGGACAGAGTTGATCATATTGAAAACAAGATGGGTGAATATGCCTCTGCTCACAACAATTTAGTTGATTCCCAAAATGAAGCTTTTGAAAACATGCAACAAGTTTAATTGAAAGTTGCTGATCTGGAAGAAAGATCTCGCAGGAACAATATTAAGTTCAGAGGCATTGCTGAAAACATCTCAGCAACAGAGTTGACAGCATACCTTCAAAACTCGTTCACTGCAAATATTCCCAATGCTGCTTCTTATGAGCTTATTATTGACAGAATGCACAGAATTCCCAAACCATCCTACCTTCCAGGTAAGATTCCTAGGGATGTTCTGGCATGTATCCACTGCCACCATAGTAAAGAACAGCTAATGGCGTATTCCAGGAGAAATACTACCTTACCCTATCCATTTGCTCATATTTTAATGTTCGCTGATTTATCGCAAGCAACCATTTTGGCAAGGAAAAAATTTCTTCCAATCACACAAGCACTTGGGAACCATCAAATCCCATGTAAATGGGGCTTCCCAGTCAACCTATTGATCACAAAGAATGAATCTCTCCATGTTGTTAAGATGCCCCAGGCGGGTAGTGATCTGCTGAAACTTTGAGAGTTACATATACTGAAAGACCAAAATGCTGAGTGTTGCACCTCAAGATTGTTTATGAATATGTAAATAGATATGTATATGTATATAGAGGTATATATATGTATAAATATATAGATGTATTCATAGATGTATAACTAGGTATGTGTGGGTCCTAATAATTAGACTGTATCTAACTAGCATGAAACCATACAATACAGAAATGTTGTGTTTTAACATGAAACCTGTGTTATCTTGATCTGGCCATAGGGGCTTCCTAGAAGGTCTCCAAGTGTAGGACTTCACAGAGTAACACACAAGTGATACAACAGCTGCCAGGAGACAAGACCTATTTTCCCAGAACAAACAGATCACCAATATGGCCTTCAAAGGGCAGTAAGTCCATTCAATTGAGGAAACAGGAGATGGAGGCGTAATTGAACAAGATGGACTGGGGTGATGACCCAGCTGGACATTTATAGACCCCTAAACATAGATTCCAGCTGGAGATTCTTTATATCAAATTTAGTTGGGAGGTTCATCAAATGACAGTAACCAATCCCAATCTAGTGGGGTGTGGGCCAACTGATGATCATTGCCCCTAACACACCCACTAACCAATCAAAGAGCCCCAATGTTACCTAATGGGACTTAAAAATATAATAAGGGGAGCTGGAATATAACGGGGGGAAAAGGGAATGATGGGAGCTCTTAGGGAATCAGGCTCATGGAGTACCCATCAACATCCATACAGGTAGCTATTACACCTTCTTGAATTGCATTCTATGTTATTTGATGTATTGTGTATTACTTAGTTACTAGATTCTTACAGGGGTTACTACTAACAACTTGATGTTCATGTGATATATATATATGTGACATTGATTCAAGTTCCTATATGTTTAAATATCTGATAATATTGCTGTGTATTTTGTCTTACCTTGTTTTCTTAATTAAACTGTTTGAATGACTAGCTATTATTTGTGCATGAACCTACCTTATGCAGATAAAATAAAGATAAAATATACTTAAATAACACTGAGTGCTCAGTGCTCGCCTCTATGCCTCCATGTTTACAAAGTGCAGTATGCTACTGCAGTTTGAATCCTTTTGGATTCTTATATTCTGTTTGTTCTCATTATCTTTCCTCCCTTTTACTTTTTTGTGCCTTTTACGTGGTATTTTTCTTTTTTTTTTCTTTTTCAGGTTTCACAGGCTACCCTTACAAAAAGTTTGCAAGGCACTGCAATGTGCAATACCACAGCATGCAAACCTTTTCCAACAATGGTTCTCAACATTCTATCCTTAAATGTTAAAGGACTTAACAGCCCTTTTAAACGTAGAGCATTATGGGATGACGCTGGAAAATTGAAATGAGACATAATATTCTACAAGAAACACATTTCAATGTAGCAAACACACTCCACAATTTTCCAATAACAAATTTCCTCATATCTTCCACTCAAGATATACTCAAAAAAAAAGAGGAGTTTTAATCGCTGTCAGTGCAAATGTATAATTTTCTTTAATCCATACGGAATCGGATCAACAAGGCAGATATATCATTTTAGTAGCCTCAATCAATAATGTTCTACAAACAATTTTGAATATCTATGCTCCCAACGATCGGCCAATCACTTTCATTAAAAAAGTTGTTAAAAAAGCACAAAAACTACAACATGGATCTTTACTTATATGCAGAGACATTAACTGTATCCCGAACTCAGACCTTGATACATCCAACAAGAAAGTCAAATCAAGACCTACCTTAGCACAATTTCTCTTACAAGAAAACTTACATGACGCCTGGAGATGCCTACATTCTTCTGAACAGGACTACACTTTTTATTCTAAACCACACCAATCCTATTCACGAATTTATCTATTTTTATTAGATAAATGGTCTCTTCAAATATTTAAAAGTGCTATCATCCACAACATTACATGGAAGAACTAGAGACAAATCCAACTCCGCTCTGGAGAAATAATTCCTCTCTTTCTGCAAACCCGGAGACCAGCAAATACATCCTAACTTGTCTTAAAGAGTTTCTGTGATATCAATAACACTCCTACAATAGATCCTATGATTTTGCGGTGCTCGCATAAAGCCTATATGAGAGGTATTCTTTTACAAATAGCCTCTAGGGAGAAAAAGAAAAGAACCAAACAATTAGATTTGCTATTGGGGAAAAATAAGTCATTACAACTATTACACAAGTCTCAAATTACTGCCTCAATCTTGGAAGAACTTTTCAAATGTAGGAATGAATTAAGACTCTTGTTGATTTCCAAACAGGAAAAATTGTAAAGAATATTAATATCTAGATACTTTAGTCAAGCCAACAAATCTGGTAAGCTAATAGCTAAACAATTAAAATCTAAAGCGGCCAAAAACAGAATAGCCCATGTTCTCCACCCCCTACTAAAGCTAGGTCGTCCAACCCACAAGACATTGCAAATGCATTTAAAGATTACTAATTCTCTTTGTATAATTTGAAGGACGACCCTAATACTTTACAACCAACAAATCTCCACATAGAAGAATTTTTAAAATCATGTAAACTACCCACTTTGTCATCACAACAACTTAAGGAGCTTAATCAACCTTTCATTTCTCAAGAGATTGAGTCAGTAATTTCTTCTCTATCTTTGAATAAGTCACCAGGAATAGACAGTTTCTACTCTGAATATTACAAAACATATAAACAGATATTGTCCCCCTATCTGGTAAATATTTATAACCAAGCTATGCAAAAGGGTAGTTTCCCTAAAGAGATGTTAAAAGCGGTCATAATTACAATTCCTAAGCCAGAAAAGGATCCATCTCTAGTTCACAACTACAGACCAATCTCATTATTAAATATTGATGTCAAAATCTATTCCAAAATTATTGCACAAAGAATTCTTAATATAACACCTCTACTAATTAACAAAGATCAAATTAGGTTTGTAAAAGGTAGACAGGCCCCAGATAGGACTCGACGTATGTTAAACTTAATCCAGTATTGTGAATACCATAACCTCCAATCTACCTTTATTACTTTAGATGCTGAAAAAGCGTTCAACCACTTACATTGGTCCTATCTCCAGAAAACACTCTCTGCTTTTGGATTCAATGGGTCAATTCTATCTGCCATTATGGCATTATATACCACACCAACAGCACATGTATTCACATCCAGCATGCTTTCACCAGAATTTTTAGAACAAGACAGGAATGCCCGTTATCCCCAATCCTCTATCAGATTGAATAACAATATAAAGGGGGTGACTATTGATAAAATATCCCATGTGATTGGATTGTTCGCAGATGATATTATTCTAACACTTACCAACCCAATTGAATCCATTGAAGCACTACTGCAAACTATCTCAGAATTTAGTAATATTAGTTATTATAAGATAAACTTGTCAAAATGCAACATTTTAAATATTGGGATCCCTCTAAAGACACAAAAGACTATAGCTGAAAAATTCCTCTTTACTCGGTTCGGAATGCTCTCCCTTACCTGGGAATAAAACTATCATACCCCAGTGTTGACACCTACAAATACAATTTTTCACCCCTACTTAAAACAATACAAGATAAACTAAAAAAGTTAAGTACTACTGAACTCTCTTTGATAGGAAGAATATCTGCTTTCAAAATGTCTTTTACCTAAAATTCTAAATTTATTTAGAACTTTACCTATTGTTCTCCCTACACAATTTTTCATAACTATTCAAAACTCATTGAATTACTTTATTTGGAATTACAAAAGGCCTAGAAGAGCTAGTCGTTTTCTTATACGTCAGAGAAAGGTAGGGGGTGTGGGACTGCCGTTGATCCAAGATAAATACTTTGCTTGTCTATTAGATCAGCTGGAGAAATGCCTTTTTCTTAACACCCAAACAAGATGGCTAAAATAGAAACTTCCATATTAAATGGAGATGATTACTTGGCTTATTTATTAGCAACTTCCCTTACATCTAAAATTAAAATCCTATATCTATACTCAATAGAAGCTATGGTATTAGCATGGAAAAAATTAATCAAGTTATCTGATTCCTTAGAGGACTCCCTTCCTATTCAAACCCCTATTAGATCATACGAATATCTAATTAACAATTTTATATATATTATCATGGGCGAATAAAGGATATAATCATATGCATAACCTCCCTACCTTTTCATCTTTAGTGGATAAATATAAATTATGGCAAATCCAACATTTGTTCAAATCCTCTTCGTTCCCTACCATTAAGGTACCATCCAAATTCTGGCATCGTTGTTAAGGTACCATATCCCATAGGCGGGGTATCTCTATTTATTATAACCTTTTACAATCCATGACAAATGGCAGAGACTCCCAATTTTTTCTATATGGGAAAAAGACCCGCAGTGTACAATCACTTTACCTAAATGGAAAGCTGCCGTTATTTCTATGATCTCCTTTACTAAGTGCTTATTCCACTGGGAGTGTTACCAAAAAACGCTTTTAAGATGGTACAGAACCCCTTATAGACTGGCAAAATTTACCCCTAACTACTCTCCTTTATGTTGGCGAGGGTGGGGGAACATTGGTATGTATATGCATATGTTCTGGGAATGTACCAAAATTCACTCATTTTGGTTAGAAATCTCCAATTTGTTACAGAAAATTATGGGTAGCACCTTCAATATCTCCCCTGAACTTGCGATACTAAGTATAGGAATAGATAATTTCCCTAGCTCTCACAGGGTGGTAATTTCTCATATTTTAATCACTGCGAGACTAACAATAGTGAGTAAATGGAACCAAAACATTACCCTTTCAGTTTTAGAAGTGATAGAGTCAACCAACAGTACTGTCATGAAAAAGCCTTTTCATATAGTAATTCAACTTCTTTTTGAGAAATTTTTTTATCAATGGCGCATATGGTCTACTATTTCTAATGTGGTTGGATGAAGTCCTATAACCCACCCTATATTACTTAAAAACATATTCTTACTTTAATGTGAAACTCAAATTAACTATTTGATATATAATGTTTCTGACTGTGAACCTCTTTGGTGTAATGCGCCTGGGCACACAAACCACAACCAACTCCAGATATCCTTTTATCACGTTTTATTAATGTCATAAAACACGACAAGGGTTAAGTCCAAATAAGCAAAGTACAGGAGGGTAAGGCAAAGGCAGGTCAGGAACAATCCGAGGTCAGGGCAGACAGCAGACAAGTATGGTCATTACAAACCGAGGTCAGGGCAGGCAGAGTTCAGGCAAGAGTCAGGTTCAGACCAGGTCGCCATGGAAATGACCAATGGGATTAGCATAAACCAACACAAGGACGCACCCAAGCACACTGTGTTCACAGAGGCTTATAGCGGGCAATGGTGTACAGGACAGGCTCTCCTTAAATGGCCGGAGTGACCAATGACCTTGCGCCACCTGGCGCCATTTGATTGGACAGTAACTGAACTGCAGGGAATTCAAACTAACTATGTCCCGCCCCGCGGCGAGGCAGCCGAGTGCCACGCCCTTGGGGGGTACAAGAGGCACGCATTGGTAGCGCGTGCACCTCTTCCCACAGCACCCCTAGGATGTGCACTACTTTGCACATCCAAAGGAGTGCTGAGAACAGGAGTTTCTGTAACCACGTCCATAGAGATGCAAGGGATGCCGCCAGGCCGAACAGTAGTTTGGCCAGGACGGATCCCTCCGCCTGCAGAGAGAGGGAAAAAAAAGATTCTTTATTATGGCCATTTTCTTTTTAGTTGTCAATTTTAACAAATACATTTAAAAAGAATGTGCTGTGTTGCAATGTATTTTGAAGAGCTGCACACCACAATGCATATAGTGTCTTGCAACACTCTGCAGTGCTATGCATCTGTTTTCTGGATATGTGTTGTGTCATTTAAAATGAGTGGTCCCACATTTATGTTCATTTTAAAACATTATAAAACCAATATATAAAAAAAATGGTGATGGCCGTGTCACTCCATTACTGACCAAATAAGTGAGACTTTGCTTGCTCATTGACAGAAATTTTAAATGTCACATTGACCAATGTTAGGGTTGAAAGCCGCTTTGACCAATGTAGAGGGGTGAGCATTCTAATATATTTATTTTCAAGGGTGCAATAGCACACAGTAAAATATAATTAAGGCCTTCATAATTAGGCCAGTAATGTATATAATATAGATCCTTTTGTATGCTTCAAGGCAAACAGTTAAAAACCAATGAATAAATGTTCTGGGTAGTAGCATCACACACTGGCACTGACTTATGCTTTCTCCTGTCAATAGAATATGTTCTATAAAGTAATAATGTATCATGAAAATGAAAGCATTTTAACACAAATCCTTATTATTAGGTTATAGACATTGAAGAGAAATTCATCTTTTATGTAAAACACATAAGAGGTTTTTCTAAGCTGTTAAACATGGAATGCAATCTTGTTTTTTTTAATAATGCTGATCTTTAGAATCTTTGGGAATGACTTTATACTACATACAACCAGAAAGGTCAGCAATGCCTTGTTATAAACCCTCTTTACAGCTTGTTAACAATGTGTAAACACTTTGATGCCCATAGTCTTGCACAGGAGCACCTTCTAAAGGTACTGTGTACTAGTGTAGACATGTTAACAGCAGGAAGTACAATTTTTGTTGCATGTAGACTGAGTATTAGTGTCTGAACAAAGATGAATTTATTCTTACTACAGCTTTGAAAAGCTATCCTGTGGATGTATCCTGATCTGTTATCATGTTATTATCATGTTACGATTAAACTTTTCTTTTAATAGGTGATTCTTATCTGGTATCCTGTTAACAACTCAGCTTTTCGTCTAATTTGAGTGAATGCACATGTTGTCATTAGCCCTGACCTTCTGCTTGCATTAGAACTAGACTCGTCATTTAATAACCCTGACTATGGATGACCTGCTTGACTCTGCTTGATTATCCAGTACATTTACTTTACATTTAATTTACTTGCAATGTAAATTTACTAATTTATATTGTTTGTTCATTGTTAAAAAATTAATAAAATATATATTCATAGTCAGAATGTATTCATTGACATCAGTGTCCATTTTCGAAATTTAATTTCACATCTTTAGGTCATAACTTCTTTAGTCTTATACTCTAACATTTCTTCGATTTCTCTCAAAGGTCTTTGAGATTCTTTTTTCTATTATTAATACATTGAAAAGCTAGGTAAAGTTTTCTATATTTGCTGCTTTACTCACATAATTCCTTATTTGAAGAAATTCTTACTTTTCTTAGTATGAACATTGCTGGGATTGGGGGGACATTAAAGAATTATGAAAGTTTGGGTGGAGCCTTAGGGCCATTGGGTCTGATTTATTAAAGCTCTCCAAGGCTGGAGAGGATACACTTTCATCAGTGAAGCTGAGTGATCCAACAAACCTGGAATAGATCTGGTCCAGGATTAAAAATATTTGCTAGCAAATAGCAAAATACTTTTAAGAATTCCATTCCAGGTTTGCTGGATCACCCATTTTCACTGATGAATGTGTATTCTTCCCAGCCTTGGAGAGCTTTAATAAATCAGGTCCTTAGAGTCATAGAGAAGACCTAAAGACTGTATATTAGAGAATGCCTTCACTCCTCTACATCAATGATATCCTCAACACAATGCATTTTTTTCATGATCTTCTACTTGGTATTTTTCTTTGTTATGCTCTGTACTTAGTCTTCATATTATTCTCACCTTCATTCTTACAGTTTCTTTCTTTCTTTTTTTCAATTAAATTGAGCATCTTACACCTAGAATGTCTGCAAATGTATTTTGCTTATTGCAGTGTATTTAGGTTATCTAATGTCTTGCTCTTTTGCCATTAGATTGTAAAACAGCGTGTTTTTTTCTGGGATTGCAAAAGAGTTTTCCAGTTGATGAGTGTTAGGTTATAAAACAAGCACTAGGTGCATGTGGGCAGCACGATGGCTCAGAAGTTAGCACTCTGGTCTTCGCAGAGCTAGGTCCCAGGTTCGAATCAGCCAGAACACTACCTGCATAGATTTTGCAGGTTTTCCCCGTGTTTGTGTGAGTTTCCTCCCACATTTCAAAAACATGCAGTTTGGTTTTTTCCCTCAAAATTGGCCTTAGACTATAAAATATACATATGACTGAGGTAGGGATATTAGATTGTAAGCACATTTAAGCAAGAGCTAGTGACATGACAATGGATTTGTGTGTGTGTTTATTCTGTACCCTTTGTCAGCATTTCACTGGTTTATCATATATATATATATATATATATATATATATATATATATATATATATATATATATAAATATTGTAGTTTTTAGTACCTGAAAATACATGTTAATGTAGCCCGGCGTATTTAAAAAATGACTGATAAACCCCAAAGGCAGGTTCAAGAAACGAATGAACGCATTTAATTTCATAATACTCTACATAGCCTAATAACATACCAAGTAACCAAATAACGTACTATGCTCTCACTGTTAAACTTCCCAGACAGTTTTAGTCAATAGGGTGGTTATGTCAAGAAGCAGTGTCTTGGGATATAAGCTATATTAGGACAAAGATCTGGGTATTTTTGTAGTGTGAGGCAATTTCCTGACATGGATCACAGGTTTAAAAAACATAAAATTGAGGAAACACAGTAAAGTCATTATCTAAGCACATGCAGCCTCAGTAATTGACTGGGGATCTACAGTGGTAGAAGGGAAAGAAAAGAATGAAAGTTCAGTGGCTGTATATGCTAAGTATATTGTTTACTTTTCACATTTTGTGGGAATTTGTTAATGAAAAATCTAAAAGATAGTTTGTTTAACCATAATGAATTAGTATAAACATCAGTGTGAAGTTAAGAATGTGTACTTGCATTTTATTAAAAAAATTAATAATATTTTATAGCAGGCAATGTTTTTGAATCTTTTAATTTGTCCATCAACATTAAAAACGAACAGCAATAAGTTCAGTCATACTGAACAAGTGTCTTTATCACATAAATTAATTATGTATGCTACTCCTTCTTTGTTGAAAAAAAGTTGAGACTTACCCTCAATTACTGTTTCTTATGGTGCACATCAATACATACTACTTTATCTAAGAACTTTTTATTCAATGTACAGTTTCACTGGGGATACGCACTGTTCTAAACAAAGCTTTTCATCTCCCCATTTGCACTCGGGCAAATCTTAATAAAGATCGCATGTCTACTTACATTATCAATGACCTTTATTTTGTACATCATTAAGAGTGATTATTATGTGACCTATTAGAGCTCCTGTAGACCAGCATGGCCTGGGCAAACACTATGTACTTTGTCTTTGTAGCACAATTACCCTTATCATACTTTTCAGAAAAGCATAAGTTAAATGTGACCTCTGTGAAATGTTTTAGCCGCATACACATTTGCAATTATAGTCATTGGAAAGGATCTTTCATGGTCCTTTCCAATGACTAAGCACTCCACAATGCAAGAACGATGCTGTACATACAGCACCGTTCTGCTCTATGCAGAGGGGAGGGGGAGAGCGATGTAGCGGCACCCTGCTGTGCGCTCTCCCCCTTCACTTGCATTACAATCGTTCGTCGTCCGTGAATCCACCAGAAATTATAACAGTAATTATAGTTACAGTATATTTATAAATAAAAATAAAATACATGCACATAATTCCTACAGTAGTTTTAGGACATAACAAAGTAGGAAACTTCAACATGACGCATCACAATTATGACATTAGACTTATTTAATAATTCAGTAATCCAGTTACAAACTAACAAAACACATATTTTTCACCTCTTTTAGCAAACTGAAAGTTATTGTAGTGAGTAGTGGATTGTGGCACATTATGCACTATTACTTAAGTGTTAACTCTTTTATTTTTATTAATACATTTATTATAACAGGTTTAACTGTTTATTATACTGTTTTGCTGCACTAGACAAGCAGACATTTCTTTGGAGCTTGTATACAGTATTTGCTGCATGGTCCTGCTCTACATGGCTCTACAAAGTCAGATATATATCAGTATAGCTCTTTACCCTGTAAGAGGAAACACATAGTCTTTGGTGGAAGTAATTATTGCTGCTGGAAGAGGGTGTGTATTACTAATAGTATTACTATTACTACTATCACCCTATATATCTGCTACTATATATGTAGCAGATATATAGGGTGTATATAATGCTGTGGCTAATGATATGTGTGGTGACAGAGAGTTAAATATATGTACTGTACGGTGTGTATATTGCTGGTGAGAAAGAAGTCATGTGTGATCCTTATCATGTCAACTAAGTGCCAATTTTAGGTGCAATTTAGGAAATAATTCAGGGAATTAAACCATTAATTGGAACCGGATGGAACAGCCACAACTCTACAGCTTAAACAATGATTCCATAGAAATGAAGCTGCATGTTTCAACATTTTGTACTCCTATATTTCTGCTGACAGTGAGGATCAATTAAGCTTTTAATCTCTGAAATGTGTATGAGGTATCTCTGTTGCACCCAAAGATTGTTTATAATTATGTAAATAGATATGTATTTATATATAGAGGTATATATATATATATATATATATATATATATATATATATAAAAAAAAATATATACATATATATATATATATATATATGTATGTATAGGTATGTGTGCGGGGATATATGTATATAGTACACTGTAGGAGGAATCCTAATAGTTAGACTGTATC
>NC_092859.1:58546399-58611554 GCF_032062135.1 Pyxicephalus adspersus
CTTCAAGAGGCAATAAATCTATCAAGCCTGAGTCAGCAGAAGATGAAGGCATAATTGAACAGATGGGCTGGGTTGATGGCCCATCCAGACCTTTTGGTGACTAACTAAAATTAGATGACCCCGCCTGGCTTTACCTGCAGCTTCCCATATCAACTTAGCTAGGAGGCCTAGTAAATTCCTGAAGTTACAGTAACCAATAGTCATCTTAAAGATCACATCCAGTAACCAATCCAACAGCCTCAAGGATACCTAATGGGAATTATGTAAAAAGGGGAACTGGGAGAATTTAGCTCTCTCTTGCTTGCTGGCTATCTTGCTTGCTGGCTCTCTTGCTTGCTGCTCTCTTGCTTGCTTGCTCTCCTTGTCTCCCAGGGGTCTCGTTAGGTAAGCTGGTATGGAGTCCTCTTCTGAAGGAAGTAGGCTCCTGAGGTACCCATTAACCTTTTAGCAGATAGCTATAAGATATTCCTGATTGTAGTCCTATGGGTGTCTATAGTATTACTGCATTACTTTGCCATTTTGTAATTACTGATTTGTGTACCAAGCATTATTAGATTATTACAGGGGTTTACTACTAATAACCTTATTTCTATGTACTGTATATATCATTGATGGAAGTTCTTATATCTGTATATCAAACAATATTGCTGTGCACTTTGTTTCACCTTGTTTTCCTAATTAAACTGTTTGAGTGACTAGCTATAATTTGTGCATGAACCTTCTTTTATTGAATATCTATATGCATTGATAGGGGATATAACATCCATATTTATGCAGATAAATATTACAAAAATCAACAATCTCCCATGCTTACCTTAGGTTTTCTTTCACCATTGCTTTAACTGCTTTCCACACCTATTCTGGATATGTCTACATTTTACCTTAATCTCTACAGTCCGGTAACTTCTTATCTGCTTGCTTCAACACCTACTTGCCAAGGAATATTTACTCTATACTGCCATACCTTGTATAATTTTCACTCTCTATCTCTTACTTCTCACAGGTGTCATCCATCCAGGCCTTTCTCCCAGTCTTTCCTTCCCTTTTCCTCCCTTCTATAGCTAAGCACCCCACAATATACCTATTCACTCCACAAGTTTTTACTCCATTTTTCATGGGGTCTGTGGAATGCCAGATCAGTCTGCAATACACTAACATTTACAAACTTGGCTCTTACCCTCTGAATCTAGATACTACTGCTGCCACATTAACCTATGCAGGCCTTAACTTTACCCCGGATTTGCCAAATTGTGATGTGGGCTATTTCTCTCCCCTCACTGTACCTACCAAGTCCTACCTATTTTTCTTTCATCTTTTATTCAGTTGGCATAAATGCTATCTTTTGCCCTCTTCCCATCATAGTTGCCGTTGTCCACCCACCCTGACCCAGCCTTTGTATTTCCTAGAAAACTTTACCTTTTGGCTCCTGCAAGTTCTTTTCCACATCTCATCACACTATTTCTTGGTAATTTCAACATTGCAGTGGATGACTCTAACAAATCAACCTCAACTAAATTGCACCTTAATACCTGCTCCTTCAATCTAATGCAGAAAATAAATCTAAAATAGCAATTTGCTGGACATACACTTTCAAAATGTTGACCTGGCACCCACTTCAACAAAACAGCATTCCCCATTCTCTATGACACACACATAAGCCTTTTTACCTTTCAACATTCCATATTTTATCCTCCCTCACTTTGAACTGATCAATGACAGAGCAATGTCTACATCCTACACTATACCCTGTTCTCATATTTTCTTGCTTCACTCACCCCCACTCTCTTTAATCTCATGTCTGCAGACAAAGCTGCTTTTAAATATAACCACTCCCTATCGTTAGTTCTGGATAAAGTTGCCTCGGACACCTTCTGCTTCCCTTGCTATACTATCACCTTGCCATGTAAAGTAAATTACACAAGATTATTATTATTAATAATATATTTTCAATATTAATAATAAACAGGATTTATATTGCACCAACATATTACGCAGCGCTGTACAATAAATAGGGGTTGCAAATGACAGACAAATACAGACAGTGACACAAGAGGAGAGGACCCTGCCCCAAAGAGCTTACAATCTAGAAGGTGGGGGAATTAACACACAATATGAGGGAAGATATATAGTGGTGGGAAGAAGTGACGGTTTCAAAATACAGAATAGGATTGGTAGGCAAGTTTGAAAAAATTGGTTTTGAGTGCTCTTTTAAATGAGCAGAAAGTAGGAGCAAGCTGAATAGAGAGGAAGACTATTCCAGAAAGTCGAGGCAGCTCTATAAAAGTCTTGGAGTCGAGCGTGTGATGAGGTTATGAGTGGGGAAGTCATTAGTAGGTCATCAGAGGAGCGGAGGAAGTGGCTGGGGGAGGTCAGAAATGTAAGTGGGGCAAGAACTGTGGAGGGATTTGAAGGCAAAGCACAGGAGCTTGAATTTGATTCTAAGGTGAAATGGAAGGCAGTGAAGAGTACTGCAAAGAGATGCAGCAGCAGAGGAGCAGTAGGAAGGATGGATGAGTCTGGCTGCAGCATTCATAATAGATTGTAGAACAGTCAGGTTAGTGGAATACCAGAGAGGAGTATATTACAGTAGTCCAGATGAGAGATGATAAGGATGTACAAGTAGTTTGGTGGTCTCTGGGGACAGGTAGGGTATTTTGGAAATGTAATGCAGGTGAAAGTGACAGGACCTGGAAATGTTCTGAATACGGGGGATAAATGAGAGAGCAGAATCAAAGGTGACGCCAAGACAACGTGCCTAAGGGGAGGGATGAATAACAGTGTTGTTAACAGTTAGGAATATGTCAGGGGGAGATTTGGAATTTGATGGGGGGGAAGATGATGAGTTCTGTTTTATCCAGGTTGAGTTTCATGAATTGATCAGACATCCATTATGATATGGCTGACAGGCAGCATGAGATTTTATCCAAGACTGAAGGAGACAGGTCAAGGGTGGACAGATAGATTTGAGTGTCATCAGCACATCAGCATATAGATGGTACTTTAAGCCAAAAGAGGATATGGGACTACCGAGAGAGGAGGTGTACAGAGAAAAGAGAACCAGCCCAAGGACTGACCCTTGGGGAACACCAACAGGGAGGAGAGTGGGAGAGGAGGAATTACTATTGGACGAAACTTGAAAGGAGCGGTCAGACAGATAGGAAGCAAACCAAGAGAGAGCAGTGTCACTGATAGCAATGCAGCTTCTGTGCTGTACATGCAGATGAATGAAAGTATAGGAGATCTTGCCTCAACAGTGATAGAAAAGTAAACTGCATTAATCCATCTCTATGTTGTTGTCAATAAAATGTACTTCTCTGGACTTATATCCTCTAAAGCAAGGGTGCCCAACCTACGGTGCGAGGGCCACATCCAGCCTGTGGAGCCATCACATCTGGCCCTCACCTCATTCCCTCTCTTCTCTCTCCGCTTGTTGTCCTGCTGGGGATGGAGCGCGCGCATCTCCTATGTTTCTCTATGAGATTGTGCTGCCAGGATAGGGAGCTTCCTGAGCATGCTTAGTGTTAGCTCCCTGAGAGTGGGCATGTTCTATATACCTCAGCAATCAAATGTGGCTGCTCCTCGCCCACCTTTTACTGTGAGACAATTCCAACAGCAGCAGCACGAGAGATGTATCTGTGTCTATGCAGCTGTCATTAACCCATACATAAACCTTTATATCCCCTAAACCCAGTGTCATAGAAATGTGAAATTTTAAGGGTACACAGGGGACCCAGAGAGCTGTTACTAAACCTAATTTCCCTAAACATTGCCATATACAGGGTCACAAGCATAAAATCCTAACAACAATCAGGAATATTTTCACATTAAGGGGGGCTATTTCAAGACCAGGGTCCCCAAACTGAGTTGCATGTTAGGGACCCCCGGGGGCCACTTCATGATCCTTGTGGTGATGTTGAGACTGGTGGTGATGTTGCGGCGCAGTTACCCCCTCCTCTTGCCATAAAACCTTGCCTAGGGGGAGACGTTCAATACTGCCTGGAGTCAAATCTGCAGACCATGCTGAGTGAGGGCCTAAGCATCTGGCGGGGTGCCTGTTACACATACCTGGCTACCTACCTTCTCGGAACCCCAATTTCTCTGGAACAGAGGGATGTTGGCAACTGGAAATGTGGGAGCCAGTAGAAAACTCTTTTTCTCCCCTCTCCCATTAAAATGTTATACTCATCATAAAAAATAAAATGTTATCACTCCTGCCATACCATGATGCCCTGAAAGAAAGCTGTAGGTGAATTAAAATGTAGGATAAATGGGTGACTCTTGTGGATAACTTCCCCTAAAATTTTACTGCTGTGGCGCCATAGGAAAATAAGGAAAGGCGCTATAAGGAAAACTATAGCTATTTGACCATGCTACCCTGTCACATATATCTGACCACTTACCTTCTGTGAACCCTAATTTCACAGGAATGGGGAGATGTAGGGACCTGAAATGTAGTAGTAAGAAAATGTACCCCTTGGCTATTTGTCACATGAATTGCATACCTCTGAAAGTATCCATTGCAGAGATTTTGGGATACAAAGAAGGTTAGCCGCCCTCTACAACTGACAGGATGCATTGTATGGTGTAGTTTCTGCTCTTTGGCACAGGAATGGTAAGCGGAGGCAATATATGACTGGCCAGCACTGTATGATAGCTTTAGTTTTGTATCTTTCAAAAAATAAAATGTTACATTATTAAAATGAGCATTAAATGGTGAGTGCAGAAATTCCTGATTTGCCATTTCTTTTATTTGGTGCTTGTATGTTACGGTAACTAGAAACATTTCAATTTAACTTTATTTTAAATTGAAGCTATTCTAGTTTTAAACATACATCCATTTACATACATGCATACATTTAAGGTTTATTTGCATTGTGGCCCATGAGTTTCATCTCAATATCAACAGCGGCGCCCTGATGAAAAATGATTGTGGAACCACTGTCTAAATTATCTAACCCAGTTTGCCACAAATGACTCTCCCCTCAAACCTAACCCCCCCCCCCCCCACTCAAGCTGCTATCTATTCTGCCCAAGAAATAATCACCTTTTTAGGAAAAAAAACATACTGAGAAATTATATCTCAGCTGTTTATTTTTTCACACTACTAACTCTACCCTAACCTCCTTCGGCCCTGTCAGTTTAGATGAAGAAGCCTCCTTTTTTCATCTCCTGCCACTACCCCTCTGCAAGACCTATTTCCTTCTGACTTACTCTGTGCCCATTTATCCACCCCTTCATTTACTGGAAATTTTAACCTCTCCCTTTCTGCTAGTATTTTTTCTCAGCATCCATATATGCAATTGCCCTTCTACTTCAAAAAATCCTCCCTCAATACATCCTAATTCTAGCTACTGTCATTTCTGCTCTTTCATCTACCACCAAACTACATGAGCACCTTGTTCACAAAATATTTTTTAACCCAAAATTACTACTTTAAACTAGCCCTCTTAACTCTAAACCTCTTCAATCTGGCTTTTAACCTGCCCCCTAACACAGACAGCTATCACAAAGGTGATTACAGTGGAACTAAAGTTTACAAAACTAAAGATCAGGCAGGTGGTTATTGCAGAAAGGTACATGCGAAATGTGAGTCTTGGTTGCAGAGAAACATGGCAATCCCAGTTTTCCTTACGTGCTGGGAAAGCACTCTGCAAAGAAACACAGGAGAATCACGGGGCTTTAGTTCAGCTTTAAAGACTTCCTTAGTGCAAAGTCACATGGCAACTTTTTTTTTCCTGGATCTTCTGCAGACTGACTCTCAGGACACAAATCTTCTAAGACATGACAAAAATAAGTTGGCTGTCATTAAAATAGGTACTGTATATACTTTTAGTGCACATCTATTCTGCAAGATAACTGCTGCCTATAATTTAAAAAAAGGTTACACATTTTTTAGAACCCCATATTTTATAATATTTGCTATGTATCCTAGCTTCACTAAAGGTGTTTTTTCATGGAATAGCTATGTAAAGTGATAAAGCTGCTTTTGTGGTATACAACTTGAACATTTTACACTCATTTTACACTTGGATAAGCCAACAAGGTTAAAGCTGACCTATTACTAAATGTTTTACATTTTACAAAAAGGTGACATAAATTTTTTTTAATATTTTTACTTTCTTTTTTTCTTTTACTTCTATCCCCTTTTGTCCTTATCACCACGGTGGTAAAGACTAAATGGGAATCCTGCAGCCTCCTAGCATACATTTGTCTCTAATCTCGGGTATGCACAGAAGGTGCTTTCCTCGAATGTTAAAAAAAGTGCATATCTTATGAATACACAGATTGGCACATTTTTTTTCACACTTGAGCAGTACAAGATCAGGTGATGTAAGATAGCGACACCTGATGTCGAGCCCACAATGGAAAGAGGACGGGACAGCATAGGACTGACGGAACTAGGGTAGCAGAAGGGTCGACAACTTTACATGTATAAAGGCAAGCATCTTTTTTTTTTTTTTTTACTCTATTTTAACAAATGTTTCTTTTTTTTTTTACCAACGGTCAGTACAGAAATAATAAAATTGTCAGAAATCATGGGATAACTGATCAAAGGTTGTACAAAAGCCAAATTCATGTAATTGTTGGCTTACAGAAGTTTAGAATAAGTAAAGTGGAACTCAACTCAAAAAAACAGACACTTAATATATTATACAGAACACCTGATAATATGCCTGAACAGTACCCTGAAAAAATTCCCCTTTGTCTAGAAATTTTAGTGAAAAATATTATTTCATAGTATGTGAGGGTTTTTAGGCACTAGCTTTATATTTGTATGTATAGTGTGAGATAAGGCACTGCTGCCTCTGACTTCTAGTTTTAGGAGATTTGGACATAGATTAGTGGAAGACAGTTACTGTTCTTCATTCTGAAAAAGAAAGAAAGGCTCTATTTTTACCAATATGGCACACACACACACCTATATCTTCCTCTTTAAATATACACTCTATTTAATATGGGAGATTAAATCTCGAGTTCGATATACATAAATCAATTTACCAGATAAACAGAGGAATTTATACAGCCTAACAAATAACCCTATGTGAACCTTTGTAAAGTTAGACTGCAGGGGATTACATGGAACCAGGTTGCCATCATTTCCAGAAAAAATATACCAGCTATGGCAAACACTGCATTGCAAAATGGCGAAATGAGTAACGGTGCTAATAATGGTAATAAAAGAAAGGTTTGTAGGGGGGTAGATTTGTTTTGCCTTACAAATGAGTTTAGTGTTTTTATACATTCTTCAGTCCTTTGTACAAGCTTTTTTCTGTTCAACTTCACTTGCAGTGCAAACATTACATGACTCAAATTCATCTTTCTTTAGGAGAGATTCCAGGTGCTGAACCAACTGATTGTAAGGTAGTTTTGGCTACAATACCTAATTTTTAATTAAGCTGTAAAAGCCTAGACTAGGAAAGTAACCTGTGATAAAATGTGGTGTACCAAAGCACCACAAATTTATCCTCCTTATTGCCATAGCTGCCATTATTTCCAAGAAATGCAGAGGTTCTGCACATGGAGGTAATAGGGAGTGAGCAGGCTCTGCAGGACGAACAGTGGTTGGGCCACACC
Source organism: Pyxicephalus adspersus (assembly GCF_032062135.1). Classification (NCBI taxonomy): domain Eukaryota; kingdom Metazoa; phylum Chordata; class Amphibia; order Anura; family Pyxicephalidae; genus Pyxicephalus; species Pyxicephalus adspersus. The sequence goes on from NC_092859.1 coordinate 58,553,975, forward strand.
ATCTAGAGCAGTATTTCTCTATGGTTAAACTTGGGGAACCCCTTGAAATACCTTTCTTGTTTTCAGGGAAACCCTGCTATAATTACTATATTCACAGCTCACAGTACATTAATGTGGAGGTCAGTGAAAAGAATGCCTCTTACATTGCTCTGTGGGAAGAATGTCACCCTTACAGATGAAAAAACAATAATTGGTGTCACATAAACTGATCTGAAAGGGCCAATTTGCTCATTGCTCAAGGAACCCCTAGCAACCTCTGGAGGAACCCTGACTGAGAAACCCTGATCTAGAGGCAGATCACATTTGCTTTATCTATCTTATAGTGGCCATATAATACAGCCATAGAATATAAAGGATTCAGTGAACTAGCTGGCATAGCCTTTCTCTTCTTCCTCCCAAATGCAGAGCAGAGCTTTTTCGGTTCTCTTATTGCTCCTTGACTTCTGAAGTCTATCTTTGCCTTCCATCTTCCTGTAAAAAATTTTTTACACTTTCTTATATTTGCCTTTATCCCCCCTAGCATTCTAATTCTGTCAGTTTTTTGATGCAAAAAGTGATCCTATTTTTTTTGCATGGACATTTTTGTTTATATTGTGGGCCTGTAATTCTTAGGATTAACTCCCGGGTATAATAATTATATTTATTTATTATATTATATTCATAAATTATAATATAATACATAATTATAAATCATTAATATAAAAAGCACGACGTCCAGGTCTATTCATAGCCACTGATGATGTTTGGTGGTTCTTGACTATGGATTCGGAAACTTGCAAAATTAAGTCTGAATGATTCACAGGCCTCTATATTTTTTGTAGGCATTCCATAGGCACTGCTCATCTAGATGCCTGAAAATCTTTTTGTAGTACTTCCTTTGCTGTTTCCTCATCCCTGGGTAGAATGTCATGGCTTGGTCAGCTCTGTCTACACCTCCCATGGTGTTGTTGTAGTCAATCACCACCTGTGGCTTCATCACTTCTTTCCCACGTTTTGTGTGTACCAGAACGGTGGAGGCATCATGGACAGTACTCATAAGGCATACATCTTTCTTGTCACGCCATCCCAGGGCCATCATCTTTCCTTTCTGCCAGGCAACAATTTCTCCTGTTTTCAGCTTTCCTTTTGCAAACAGTGCTGTCAGGTTGCGCCGGTTAGCCCTAACGGTTCCATAGGCATCTGTTCTGTGTTGCAGAAGGATCTCATAAAGCTCAGGAGAGGTGTAGAAATTGTCAGTTGTGACACAATAGCCCTGACCTAGCAATGGCTCAATGAGGGATAGCACTGAAGATGTTGCCAATCCATAATGGCTGTATCTGGGGTTGAACTGTGTCCCTTTTCCAGTGTACAGTACCGTATTCCAAATGCAGCCAAATGAGGATTCCCACAGCATATACGTTTTCACGCCAAATCGTGCCCTCTTTGACGCAATGTACTGCACCCAGCTGAGCCTCCTCTTGTAAGCCATTAGACTTTCGTCGATGCTGACATCTCTTTCTGGCACATAGGTTTGCTGGAAATTTTGTAGAATCATCTGAGACACTTCCCAAAGTTTCTTGAGTTTTGGTGCAGGATGGGTAGTCTCATCAAATTCTTCATTGTGCAGGTACTTCATGATGAGGAAAAATATTCTGGCATGACTGTGCCAAAGAAAAGAGTGGCAATCATTTTGTTCTTGGACCAGTACCACTTCTGCATGGGTTTGCCCACAACTCCCTGCAGGATCACTAAGCCCAAAAACAGCCAAATGTCATCCTTGGTCACAGGTTCCCACTTTCTGCTTTTTGTTGTTATCCAGCGTACCTGCATAAAACAAAAAAAAAAATGTTTTTTAGCATATGTTTTTTTTTATAGTGCGAAGGTTGCAAGTAATATGTTAGCAAACACAGAGGAGCATATATGTTTACATAAAAAAAAAAAAAATAGCGAAACATTTCAAAAGTTAGCAAACACAGAGCAGCATACATGTTGGCATAAAAAAAATTAAAAAGTTAGCAAACATACAGCAGCACACATTTGCATGAGTGGCTTACCTGTTTGTCTCCGCAACAATTTTTTCGATAACTTCGTCGGTCAAAAACAACTTCAGGTATGCCAGGGGCTTGTCGCATTCAGCCTCAATTTTCATCCCAGGTGCACCAGTGAATGGAAATCTTGGCGGTGCTGCCTGGTCCGCATCAAGGTCAACGGAGAACCATGTGCGCACAGCACTGACCTCAGGTCTAGAATCGTTGCTCAGTTCACTTTCGCTGTCTGATGATAAATTTCCTGGTGAATCACTATTTTTGCTGTGTATCACTGTTTTGCTGTGTATTTTAAAATTTAAATTTATATTGTATTTGTATTTATATTTTAAATTTCCTGCCCCCAGAATCCATCACTCCATCGCATCACCCGGAAGATGTCACATCTTGCCGGCTGATCCGGTGGGGATGTCCCCGCCCGGCTCACTCCACTGAAGCCAAGGAAGCTGCTCGCATCACCCGGAGGCTGATCTCCAGGTGTTGCGAGCAGCTATAGTAAATTCCGGGGGTGATTACTCGGTAATATGCTTTTAAATTTCCTGCCTGGCCACGCCGCCTGACGGAGAGGAGCCCCGGCATCACAGCGCGATCGTACAATCGCCACTGGGGTGCGGGGCTGAGGCTGAGGTGTGACTCAGGGTTACGGCTTTTTGCATGTTTTTTCCACCCAGAGTCACACTCGGGATTACTGCTAGGGGGGTAATGCTGATTAGGGATCAGCGAAAGTTTTAATTTCGATCTTGCGGCGAACCCGGCTTTTCTCGCTTACAGAACATGTACGCGAGAACGGCCTTGTGATTCGCCACGAGGTCGTGTTCTCGCCGAACTCAGATGAACTCTCAATGGAGAATCTCCATTGAGAGTAGATCTGGAGTTCGCCTGCAATCAGCCTCCAATCAGCTGTGACTGCAGTGTTCCCAAGCTCCCCGGGCTGTACTTATCAATGATAGCCCGGTGACCGTGGGAACTGAACTCAGATGAACTCTCAATGAAGAAACTCTATTGAGAGTTCATCTAGAGTTCGCCTGCAATCACAGCTGATTGGAAGAACTTGTGTGCTTCCAATTAGCTGTGACCACAGGTTCCCATGCTCCCTGGGCTGTACTTAATAATGATAAGAATTATTATGCGTTTCGCGGCTTTGTCCGCATTATCAGGAAAAGCAAAATTTTTGAGACCTTATTAAGTGATACTATTTATTTAACATTCAATGTAATGGTCTCTTCCCAACAGTGAGTTGATTTGCTCCAAACATACCACCACCAATCCAACTGTATCAAGGGGATAAACCCCTATGATCTGTCCTCCTTTCTATTTGCGTCCCCTTTATACAGTTTGATTGGTGGTGGTATGTTTGGAGCAAATCAACTCACTGGAACACCTGCATACAACCAGCTATCCATACCTTCCACCTGAGCCTGGCCTTACTCTCTCCTTCTGTGATCTGGCATACATTGTGTTGGGAAGAGACCATTACATTGAATGTTAAATTATTAGCATCACTTACTAAAGTTGCAAAATTGTTGCTTTTCCTGATGAAGCGAACATAGCCACGAAATGCGTCGAAATTCTTGAGCAATATGAGACTATGTGAGATGACACATGTATATGGTGTATATGTACCATTTCTGTAACCAAGTTAATTTATTTGTTTGTTTGTTTGGAAATTTTATTGATAAATTGTTTTTAAAGTTTAAGATTAAAACTGTTTTTTGATTTTATTAATATGCCTCTAAAGTCCTACCATTTGCACAAAAAGTTTGATTTCACAATATCTGGGATGTGGCAAAAAATAGTATGCTATTGAATGCATTTCTTTTAAAGCTGACCAGTTAACTATTGTACTCTGTATACAAGAATATTACATTACACTGCCAGTCACTACAGCACACTCGACAATGGTAATTGGATAATTTCCCACGGTACACCTGAAGATCTCTCAAGACACACTAGTGTGCTGCGGCACAGTGGTTGAAAATCACTGCTCTAGGAATCCAAATTCTTTCCTTATACTTGTCCTCAAAGAACACAGAAAAGAAATGGGAATGTTTCAAGTCTGTTCTACACAAGCACACTGAACAAATTATCCCAACAGGTAATAGTTTTAAAAGTCTAAAATAATACCTATGTGGCTCACAGCTGATGTTAAAAAAGCCATAAATAACAAAAGAAGGGCATTCCAAAAATATTAAAATGAAGGATCACCTTCATCATTTGAAAACTATAAAGAATATAACAAAATATGTAAAAAGGAGATAAAATGTGCAAAACTACAAAATAAAAAGACAGATTGCAAGGAAAAGTAAGGGCAACCCCCAAAAATGTTTTAAATATATTATTAGCAAAAGGATCAGATCTGAGCATGTAGGCCCCCTAACCTTCCTAGCGGTAAAAAGTTGCTAAAAACGGTAACCCCGAGTAACACTCTGGGTAGGTAAACCTATGGGAAGGTTAGCAAATACAGCGCTTACCTGATCCGCTGGCATCCCACGTCGTCCATCGCCGTAATCCCTGTTTTCTTCTTTGTTCCTATGGCGTCTTCTGCAGACGATGAGTCACCGGGGAGTTCCCATTGACGTCGGTGTGTGTGTGTATGTTGCCGGCAGGGCGGGAAATTTAAAATCCATTTGTATTGCATTCAATGCAAATAAAAGTGTATTGAATGCAATACATTGGATTTATATGTGTAAAAGCAGTCCACTGTCTTTTTTTAATTAAAAAATAAAAAAATAAAAAATATATATATATTTTAATTTATTATTTTTACATGATTTTGTGTTTCAAACTTTATTATAAAGTTTATGAAAAACAATGTACTGCTTTTAGACATAAAAAACCGGACAGAAATGAACCGCTAGGGAGGCTAAAGAATGTTTCTGGGTTTGTAACTGGGGATAAAGAAAAGGCGAATTTACTAAACACTTTTTTAGATCTGTGTACACAAAGGAAAATGGCAGAGCTCAAGTCCAAATTGCAAATAGCAGTTTCATCTGCAGATTTCAGGAAGGTTTTAAGAACATTTGCTCTGTAACAAAAAAAGATTTGCAGTCAGCAACAATTACAAAACTTGCCTTGTGAGAAAAAAATATCTATGCTGTATGTTTTCACTGTAGTGCATGTGGAAAGAGGCAGGTCTTGAATATGCTGGAGAATATCGGCAAATATAGCAAGGAATGAAAAAGGATAAAAACACTTCCCTGTCATTTCTCTATGGTACACTGTATTTTGTTCCTTAATTGATATGTAGTAATGGGTTACATCTACTTTCTTTTATCCTACTATTTACCTGCCACTGCCACAGGCCCTACAATGATCCCTATACAGTTTGTCAGCAAATCTTCATATATTCCTTTCTAGGACAGAGCACATTACTGCTGTGACAGCCTTTTAATAAAGGGGGCTAGCTTATCCAAATGCTCTCCTATTGGCTCTTCTAAGCCAGCTGATCTATGTTTGAAGGCATTGTATTATTCCTACTAAAGCAAACTTCTGCATTGTTTTAGACAAATAGAATTCACTATAAACATGGTAACAAAGAAACTAAACCTCATCTCTATTGAACATTCAAATTGTTGCATATGCCAATCAGGAACTGGTAATTTACTTGACTTTCTGGTTTTAGCACAGTTGCCAAGTTTAGTAGACAGCTTTGGAAACTGTTGTCTGGAATTGATTTAGAGATGTTAACACTCTAAAGGTTAAACTTTAAAATTAGAGCATTTAGGGAGCACAGCCAAAATGCTGAGTAGTTCAGTTTTAGGTCTGGACACTACTGTAATGGTCAAACCACTCTTATTTATCAGTAAACATGTGACCCTGGATAGCCTTGATGTACTATGTAGTACATGTCTCCAATATGCATGTCTCCTATTGCATTTAATATATACATGTTTCTGTGTTTATCTATATAACAACACTGCAAGTATGTCATAACAAATACTGATCTTGCCAAAAAACAAAGAGAGGTTGTAACTTCATGTGCACTCTGCATGTGCCTCACTGAAATCTCAAGCCTTGTGTTCTTGCTCAGTTCTCCTCTGTTATCCCATGTTATGAAGATAAGTGTAGGGAAAGTTTTCTTTAACCCAAATCAGGAGTGAACTTCCTCCACAGATGAAGTACAATGGGGCTAATTTACTAAAGTATTTTAGTCTTTTTTGTCCACTTACCATAAAGCAACACCTTGAAATAGGGTAATTATGTTAGTGAATGTGGTTTGCAAAATTCACTTTGCAAACAATACCCTCATGCAAAAAAAATCTGTATGCAACAGGGTTCTTTTCTTGCACATATTTGGATGGTTAAAATCAGCAGAGCTTTACACTAATTGCTAAGCTAAGTAAAATATACCCTGTAACAGGATAAGTCACTTTGCAATGCTATCAGCCTTAAATATTACCACCCTTGCACAGGAAGCATCATGGGTGAAAAAAAAGAAAGAAGCTTGACAAAACTGAAACTAATATAACCACCAAATTTAAGGATTGATAGGATGGGCTTCATCATTTGAAAACTATAAAGAATATAACAAAATATGTAAAAAGGAGATAAAATGTGCAAAACTACAAAATAAAAAAGATTGCAAAGGAAAGTAAGGCAAACCCCCAAAAATGTTTTTAAGTTATTATTAGCAAAAAGAGCAGATCTGAACATGTAGGCCCCTTAAAGGTTGTCTCGAAGTTTGTAACTGGGGATGAAGAAAAGGTGGATTTACTAAACACTTTTTTTGTCTCTCTGTACTCTGTGTACACAAAGGAAAATGGCAGAGCTCAAGACAAATTCATAATAGCAATGTCACTGCCTTAAACGAACCACAATGGCTCATTGATATGATTGAGAAACAGTTTGGCAAAATTAAGGTTGACAAAGCACCAGGATCCAATTGATTACATCCACGTGTTATCTACTCAGTTATTTCAAAGCCATTATTTCTAATTTTTAGAGACTCTTGAATCACTAGCATGGTACTAATCTGGGTACATATGGAATACGGTGCTGTACACAGTTCAACCCCAGATACAGCCATTATGGATTGGCAACATCTTTAGTGCTATCCCTCATTGAGCCATTGCTAGATCAGGGCTATTGTATAATAACTGACAATTTCTACACCTCTCCTGAGCTTTATGAGTTCCTTCTGCAACACAGAACAGATGGAACCGTTAGGACTAACCTACACAACCTGCCAGCACTGTTTGCAAAAGGGAAGCTGAAGACAGGAGAAATTGTTGCCTGGCAGAAAGGAAAGATGATGGCCCTGAGATGGCGTGACACAAAAGATGTGTGCCTGATGAGTACTGTCCATGATGCCTCCACCGTTCTGGTACACACAAAACGTGGGAAAGAAGTGATGAAGCCACAGGTGGTGATTGACTACAACAACACCATGGGAGGTGTTCACAGAGCTGACCAAGCCATGACATCCTACCCAGCGATGAGGAAACAGCAAAGGAAGTACTACAAGAAGATTTTCAGGCATCTAGTTGAGCAGTGCCTATGGAATGGTCTATGAATAGACCTGGACGTCGTGCTTCCACCGTTGTCAACCCAGAACGCCTGACCGGTCGTCATTTCACTGAATACATCCCACCATCTCAGAAGAAAGCAGCACCTACAAGGATGTGCGTGGTTTGCTGCTCAAAGACTGAGGACAGAGGAAGGAAGAAACGCAAAGAAACCAGGTTCTACTGTCCTGACTGTGATGTTGGGCTTTGTGCAGCACCCTGCTTCAAAATCTACCACACCCGGGATGTCTACTAAAAAATGTAAATTTTTTTTTTCAAATATCTGCATTTAATTTATCTTATTATTTATCAATAATATTACACCCGTTTGAAAAAATTCAGTGAGAAATTTTTGATAAAAAATTTTTTTTTGATAAATTACACTGTTGTGGTCTAATATTTAATTATTTTTTATAACAATGATTTATAATTATGTATTATATTATAATTTAGGATTATAATATAATAAATAAATATAATTATTATACCTGGGAGTTAATCCTAAGAATTACAGGCCCACAATGTAAACAAAAATTCCTATGCAAAAAAAATAGGATCACTTTTTCCATCAAAAAACTCAAAAACAGCATGCAATGCCAAGCTGCAATACCAAAAGCTAGCAAAGTAAACTGCAGCAATGGAGAGATAACCCTGCCCCTGTACAAAGCATTGGTCAGACCACGTCTGGAAAATGCAGTCCAGTTTTGGGCATCAGTTCACAAAAAGGACATTGTGGAATTGGAGAGAGTGCAGAGAAAGGCAACTAAACTAACAAAAGGAATGGAGGAGCTCAGCTATGAGGAGAGATTAGCTGAACTGATTCTATTCTCCCTTCAGAAGAGATGTTTAAGGGGGGATATGATCACCCTGTATAAATATATATGTGGTCCATATAGAGAACTCTCTTCCCAATTATTCACTTTGAGACCATTACTAAGAAGAGGGCACTCTTTGCATCTGGAAGAAAAGAAGTTTAAGCTCCGGATAAAGAAAGGATTCTTCACTGTAAGGTCTGTGAAAATGTGGAATCATCTCCCTCAGGAAGTAGTTTCAGCAAGTTCTATAGATTGCTTTAGGAAAAAACTGGATGTTTTTCTAGAAGTACAGAATATACCTGAGTTAAGGCTTTAAAGTATAGATAGCAGAGAACATTGATCCAGGGAACATCTGATTGCCTCATGGAATCAATAGGAATTTTTTTCCCCTGTTGAAGCAAATCGTACCAGTGTTTTTTTTTTGCCTTCCTCTTGACCAACTATGTCCATAGGGTTTTATATCTGGAATATCTTTCCTTCCCTAGTGGTTGAACTTTATGTATTTTATCAACCTGACCTACTATGTAACTATGTAAAATATCTATAATACAAATATTGGCTTACTGGATGGCATTGGTAGCTCAGTGAATGATTTCACTTATTGCTTTCAAATGATTTATACATTTTGTTTTATCTTTGAACAAATGTTTGTCTAAACATCTGCAACATTGTACACTTCCCATACACTTTTTAAAATCTTATCTAAGCATGGTGACATGGGTTGATAATTAGAATACACTGGTTTTAATTCTGTGTGAATCAGGGACCTAGCAAGGTATATAACCTAGGGTACAGTTATCAGCACACATAAACACATATTATAGGAGGATGTATAAAGTAAAACAATCTACTATATTACTGTTTAATTTGCATTTGTTTTATCCTTAAAAATTAGGAACTGACAAATTTGCCATAGATAAGTTGTTAGATTCTACAAATCCATGTTAGTATATGTCATTATAAGATTTCTAATACCAGAATACCCTTACTGCAACATGCTGGTTAAACCATATGATAACTAATAATACTGGTAAATCCCAACTTGATCTTGTTAATCACATATGTGTGTTTATAAAATGTTATTTTTAACCCATGAAATGAATGTGAGTATAAATATTTAAGAAAAAAAAAAACACAGTCCCGGCTAACTAAAAACTTAGTAAATTAAATCTGCAGTAAATAGTCTATATGTAAGCAGCATATATTGTTTAACAAAAAGGAAAAAAAGCCTGGACAGCAATAACCTGGAATACACTAAATGGGTCAAGAATTTTAAATGTTTTAAACATTTGATTTTAGTAAAGCCGTATTTATTTCTGGCAAAGCTACCACATCAAATGGAGTGAAGTTGCTTGATCCTTATGTCAGGGATAGCTTTGTGCTGTATTTCATTTCTAAAATAAAATAAAAAGGACTTTATTGGCAAATAGATCTATGTGCAAATAATCTAAAGAATGCAATCACTAAAGGTTATTATTGTCCAGAGTAAACTTAGTTACATTAAAAATCCCTGTATACAGAAAAGATGGTCAAAGGGTGAATGACAAACCCTCCAAAGCATTTAGTAGTAATTTCTGCCTCTTCTGAGGGCAAATAATATTTCTGAGCTATAAATAATATAAATTGACCTAAATGCATAGATTTACCTTTCACAATATAAATAACTTACAGGATATGAGGTTATAGGCCTTTTCTAAAAATTGATAAATCCACATTATCCCTTGTCAGCTGAGTATCCCCTTTGGCACAGATTAATAATTTTCTGATCATTACAATAAAATGGCATTTAAATAGTGATAATATATGTAACAAACTCTATCTTGCCTTTTTTCGGTTTAGATATAAAAAGTGACATAAGAAATGCATCTCAGATTCTGACTATTTTGGTGACTTCAGACAGATTGTGTTTTCCAAGGGCTCCTAGCTTCCCTTAGGGATCTGTCATAGGGTAAACCTGCAAAGAAGGAATTTCTCAGTTGGCAGTTAATGAAAAGGACAATCAGAGTCACTGTCAAAAAAAGGAGAACAAAGAGGACAATGTAAGTCATAAGGTCGGGTTTGTTAATCTCCCCGGCCTTCAGCACTCTGGCTGTGGACATGTAGAAGGCTGAGGAGCTGACAGGTCGTTGGGTGCTGCTCAGGTAAGAAGTGTTGGTCTGTAGCATGATCTGGGCTTCTGTAGCACTGCTGGAGTTTAGCAGCATTACTCCATACATGATCATGATGAATTTTTTTCTCACAGCCCTTAACACACAAGAGACTCCAAGAAGTCACATTTTTTGCCAATTTTAGAATCCAGAACACACAATTCATCTAGGCTAAAGCAGTTGTGTGATGCACACAAATCCATCACTGATACTGCACCTAATTTATTGGAAACAAATCTGTACCAGCAGCCCGAAAACGTGTTACTCCAAAATCCAGTGCAGATCTGTCTTTTCCTTAAAAATTCTTCAAACTGCTGTTGATTCAACTCCAAGGACAACAACATTCACGTTCACAATGTAAAAAAACTGTCACAAAGCAATATTATAATCCACGTCAGTCTCTCAGTTTGGGTGAGCAGGCAGGTACTCACAGTTACAGAACAGTTTTATCCGGTAACTCTAACAAGAGCAGGCAACAAGAAGTCACGTCCATGGTCCATGGTTTCCGCATCTTTATAGCATATTATATCCATGTCAAAAATTGAAACATATTTTGCTACGGAAAAACAGCAGGTTTCTATATAATACACGCAGTCTTGAGAGCACCACAATAATATATATATCCGTTTAGAAAAGGCCTGGAGCCTCTTAAATCCTTGTAATGTGTTTCTGCTGTTGAATTTACATGCGATCTGCCTTTAATACGCTCCAAAGTTCCTTGTGTCTGAATCCTGGTGGTTTCCAACGCAGCTTTCCAGCACGCAGCCAGTCTGAGCTAAACCCGTACATACACTAAACATGTGACCAGATTTGCTCAAACTCCAGCCGAGCCTCATTTGATGCAGGAGGGGAGCTTTTTACACTGTGATGCTGAATCTTTCTGAACACTGTAAAATCTCACAGCTTCATGTAATAAAATGAAATCATTGTGGGCATTTATTGAGTGTATAATGCGAGCAGCAAATAATTTCTTCTCTTTTTAGGTCCTCCTCTAGGATTTGATTTGAAAGCTAGGAGAAGGTGTTCATTTGATGTAAATTCTCCAGCACCATCTACAGACTGGCAAATAACATTGTAATTCCATTTAATCAAACTGCCTTTAAACGACCATTGGGTCTTGGCATACTGCCAGACATTTTTAAATCTCTTAACTCTACCACTGTGTGATACAGAAAATGGAAATATTTTATGCTTTTCTTCCTATGAGTGCACCTACACCGGTCATTTGGAATGGGCATCCACCCGTGGGCGATCACTGATTATGTGTTTGCAATCTGATGTATACAGTGGAGATGTTTTTAAACCCCATTAGCAGTGCATGTTGTGTAGTTATCCTTACATATTCATATATGAGTAAATGGTGACTCATAAAAACAATTCACTGAAACAACCCAGACTTACTCTATATGGGTTAATTTAATCTCTTGTTACTGAGCAATAGGATCTTGTTTTGGAAATTATCTCATTAGTAGCACTTTGTGTTTGCTGCAAAAAAGGTGAAAGTCAGAAAATGGTTTGGGAAACACTGGTGGCAGACAGCATTACCATAGGATGCTAGTAAGATTAAACTAAATTCTCATCCAGTGTATATTTATATATGTGTGTGTGTTTATATTTATATATATACTGTATATCTCCAACAAATTATGCAGTTCTTTACAAAGGAATGTAATTTCTTATCCCTCTGGAGGACCTCATATTCTACCATAGTTTGTGGGTAAACTAATTAACTTACCAATACATTTTGTGAGGATACTCAGGTAAACATAAGGAAAAACTAGAAACGATATTTAAATAGCATCCTAAGATTTGCACCGGGGACTCTGCCAGGTGAGAGTGTTAATCACAAAATTTACCATGACATAATACCATCTACCAGGGGGAAGAAGACCTGAAACCTCAAATAGAAATAGTCACCAATATTTCTAGCAGCCATACACTGCCTAATTTCACACAATAGGCATGATTTATTAAACGTATCTAAGACTACACCAAGTAGACTATATTGGGAGAACCTGGGTAATCCAGCAAACCTGAAATGGATCTAGGCTAGGACTGAAAACATTTGCCACCTAGTAGTAAATATTTTTTAAGAAATCCATTGCAGGTTTCACTCAGGTTCTCCCATGATAGTTTATCTTCTATAGTCTTAGATAGCTTTATTAAAACTAGTTGTTTCAGTTTTTAGATATTTCCTGAGTTCAGCTTTAAATTAAAACCAAAAATCGTGGCAAATAGAAAACTTCAATCAGTAAGCCTGCACCCTTACAATAAATTAAGACTAAATTTTCAGATTCTTGTATTACCCCACTAGTGACTGGTTCCCTTTATATCTCACTCACCATTAAAGCAGGTGTCATGAAAGCCAAGGATGGGAGCAAAGAACAACTTTAAATATAAATTGCTTGGCTTAAAAATATACGTTTTCATTGAGTTACTCTTTAATACTGCATACTCCCCAGCACACTTAAATGCTGCATATTAATTTCTGAAACAAAACTGTTCTGCCTAAAGGCAGACATAACATACATATGTTCATTGGCGATAATAACCTAATGTTTTTATGTAAAAGATTACTCACCCTGCAATTTTTTTTTCTTTTAACTTAAGTGATGAATATTTTAATAATATTTCCATAAAATTCGAATTCTGAATTTACACTCAGAAAATTAAAATGTGTATGCTGCCAGGGCACTGAGGGACTGGGACCGAGTATGTAGGTTGCAGATCTGGTGATAAAGCCAGACCAAGAATTCTTTTACTGATTTATCGCCTCACAGCATTCCATTTTTGTCAACAAACAAGGTTTCCCCTTGATAAATGATGTGTAATGTTTATGTTATCGGGCTTAAGTGGAGACTTTGGAAAGAAACTGTTCTTTTCATATATCAAAACCAGTTAACATACAAACACAAAAGAAAAGGATGCACAGATTCACATGTCCTATCCTGGGAAAAGTTTTATCAGAATTTTAATACAATAAATAAACCCACAAACATTATGTATGTTAAGATTTTTGGCTTTATAGTTTGCTTTTTACATCCAGTACCTTGGATCACATGCTGCAGATGCATAGTTGTCAGCCTATAGACACAGGAGTAGATAAACACATTCACATACTAGAATGTGTACTGCATTTTTCTGGAGGAATTTCAGAAAAAGCTTTATTCTTCACTGTTTGGGCACAAGGACACTTTTGATACAATAGAAAATCTTCACTTTTGGAGCAGTAAGTACAATTTATCATATATATTGATATGGCCTGAGATATATAGAGTGCATAATGTATTCCTCTATTTATTTGGTTTGGGATGAAAAAATATTTAAAAATATATTCCCATTCAATTAGATTGGTGAGGGAGTATTTTAAATTGGCACCACATACCTTTACATGTACATTTAAATTCAATTTTCAGGATTTTCAGGTGCCCACCAATAAAGTCTCCAACATTAAAATGGTAAAATACTAATTTAATTTGTGATCCTTTACAAACAATCAAATATAGAACACTTGTATCAATACATATCCAACATTACCCAATACAATACATATATAGCACTAAATATTTGTATTCCCAATTAACTGCGTTTTATCCTTAAAACGTTTCACCAGAAGGCTTCCTCAGAATGACATAACGTATCTATCCCATCAATTTTGTCTATGTGTTCCAAAGCAAAAAGGTAAACAAAACATTGTGTTATTACATCTTCATAATTGAATTTGATGAAACCTTAGAGACAGGCAATGCACCTACTTGTTCTGCTGGCAAATTGCACAGCTCAACTTTTCTTTCCAAAATGATCAAGTATATTTTCTCCAACAGAGGAAAATGTGTGTATAAAATATACTTAAAAAAGCTCCTTGTTACAGATGTGCATGCTGTGACCCCTTATTAGAATCATTTGATGTCACTTATAAATATTTTCCACCAAAGTGCCAAAGGTGACAAAAATCAAGTTTTAACCTGTGGTGTTACAGCCTCCACTGGATTCAGGGTGACAGTATTAGCCGCCTATGAATTATATAATCACATGATTGAAATGGTTTAAGTAACTCCATATAAGGATCATACATATTTCTTTATACATTGACAATAGTTATCCAAAAGCGTACTTTCCACTCATTTATTCAGCAATACCATTACTAGTATGAAAATTAGACTACTCCTTCAACAAAATTTATTGCTCAGATAATAAGCCCGGACCAAATTGTCAGAGAAGCTTACCTGCCTCTTCACATCTACCTCTATCCTTCCCAGTTTGCTCTCCTTTTATCTGGACAGTCTGGACGTCCCATGTGGTACACACCTGCACTCCTAGATGGACGTTTCTAGGTGAAAACCCGGAAACATGTAAGACGCCAACTCTGGATATATTCTGGATATGGTTCAGATGAACTGTATACATATTATCTTGCCCTCGAACTTGTAAGCCGGATGTTATAGATTACCAGCTCCCAGCAGTCTTCTGTCTAGTTGTTCGTAAAAATAAAGCACCTCCTATTCCTCTTAGTATGTTGTTCGTACTGAATTGGCCACTTGCGGTCCTTAAACCGGAAGTGCGTGGGCATTCCCACAGCAAATTCCGCAGTGCTCCCATGGCTACTGTAGTTCGTGATTCAGGATGGAACGCAAGGATGCAATGTGGTAATACTGAAAAACTGCGGGTGGAAGGGCAAGAGGCCCCTCCTCAGGCAGGGGTAATGCTAAAAAATGCTCATCTGTCTGGCGACTCCTAGCTTTGCGCAATCGCAGTATAAAACACTGTTGATTCTGTCCTAAGACTAAGATAGCAGCAGCCCCTGCTTCCCTTTAGTTGTGTATCCTGATGTATTATATGGCATCCCCAACATCCATTGTTGTACATAGCTGTACATAGCTAAAAGGGATTCTAGAGGCTGATCAGCTCTTGACTCAGTCCTGCACTGCTATTGGCTGCGGGGACTTTATAGCCTCTCTGCTCCCAGTTACAAGTGCCTGTTGCAGTGTATAGCTGGGCTAATCTGTGCTGGAGTGTGTTTTCATTTGATTTACTATTGCTGACCCTGCCTGTTTCAGATCTTGTGAGTTTATGCTGCCTGGACTGACCTTTGCGTGTGACCTGGACTCCTTGCGTGTGACCTGCTTGTGTTTTGCGCTTGTGTACTTCGTTTGGTGGACAGATATTCGGTGTGTGACCTTTGCTCTGTATTCTGGACTTGGCTCTGTTGGAATTTTGGTACTGCTTTATCTGTGGGCTCCTGGCTTGCTGCCAGCCCATTCCCAGACACCATCTCTTACGCAATAAGTCCTGGGGGCAACCAAGTGCTGGGAGATGCAACCAGTCCCCCGAGGTTGAGCGGAGTCTTGCTATAGGTGAAGACTGCGGTGCGGGGAATTGGTGCCTGGTGAGGGCTGGTGCTGACCAGGGCTTTAGAGCTGGTTCCCCAAAGTTTACTTTTGCGAACTTCAGTTTCTTTTTATAGTGCCATGCAATGTCAGCAGATCAACTTTTAACAAAACAAGAAAAAAGATCAAATGACAAGTGTGCAAGTCTGTAAGAATGTTTCTCAGCCAAGGTAAAGTGGGGTCTTTGTATTACAAGTCTTTTTTGTTAATCACTATATGAAATCCACTGTCAAAACACAAGGTGGGGGTAATGTAGCAAGTGGTTATTTTGAGACAGTTTGATTTATATACCGTTTCAAGGTCCACGGTTTACAAAATCATAGACAGATTGGGGTGGGGAAGACAGAACATCTATATAAGAAGACTCTTAGGTCTTCTTAAAGTGTACCCAAATTCACAAATTTCACTTTACATAAAAGAGTAGACAACCCTTTTATGTTAAGTAAAAATTCTGTTTTTTTTTTATGTGCAACACTTTTTTTTCAAAACAAAAAGAGTGCAGGACCGCTCCCTAATTCTCGAATGCCTAGGCAATCGAGAATGAATGGGAACACAAATCCTCCCGGGATACCTACATCAGGCATCCTGGAGGCTCTTGGGTGCTCCTTCTGCGCAAGCCCAAGCAGGAACTGGACTAGAATTGGACACAATTACACTCTGCAACTCCCATCTCATGCCTTTGGACTTATTCATCATTAAGCATCCACCTGGACTCCAACAGAACCTTTACTGCTGCCATTTTGAACTGCTATTTGACCAAGCCATCTCTGTGACTAACTCATCCAAACCCACTCCTGGAACTCAACAAGCTTAAAAGCCTCACTACAACCTATATTACAGGACCAACTCAAATGGACTTCAGTTTGCCACATGGAATCATGTACTCCTATCATTCCCAGTTATTTGTTACAATGTAATTTTCACCCTGCACTCTCTTCTGGCTCTATCTGCCCACCCTCCCCTTCCCAGTTTGTTAACTCATTGGCCCTAATTCATCAATGAAATCCGCGCTCGCTGGTCGCGCGTACTTTCGCGCTTCCAGCGAGCCGGGTTTCCGCGGTCCGGAGTCGAGTGCGCTCGTACACTCGCCTCCTCACTCAAATGGACTTCAGTTTGCCACATGGAATCATGTACTCCTATCATTCCCAGTTATTTGTTACAATGTAATTTTCACCCTGCACTCTATTATCAAGCCGGATTCCTGCCTTGATAATAGTGAGCAATAGGGGTCGCGAATCTGCCAATTAAGGCGATTAGATTTCAGCTGCGCGATTAAGGAGGATTTGTTAAGCTCAATGGTGAGATCATAGCAATTAATTAGCGCACACCTGCTCTCTGTTCTGTGCTTATCTACAGTCCTTTACAGGTTAATTAGAATCTTTAATGCTTCATTAGATTTCAGCTGCGCGATTAGGGAGGATCTGTTAAGATGTCACTGGTGAGATCTCATGCAATTATGTTGCTATATAATTCATTTATTGTTACATTTGTTGCACTGTTTTTATACTTTTTGGTTTGCTTTGCAACACTGCAAACTAATTGAGATCAAGCTGTATATATACTAGTAAGCACTGCATTGCCATTAGAAAGAATGATTTTTTAGGGGAACAGTGATTTTTAATGCAAGCTCGCCAGTGTAAAGCTGCCGGAGATGCGCGGCTCCGGCCGCGAGCTTATTCAGTTGCTGAATTGCGCGACAGCGTACGATTTCGGATCGCGAATACGAATGCGCGAGTGTCCGATTCTGCTTGATGAATTAGGGCCATTATATGCAGCTAATGTCCCTGATCATGTGAAACATCTGATAAGACTTTTGGAATCATGGAAACGATACCAAATTTCATGGTTAGGTCGTATTGCTTCTATAAAGATGACGTGGTTACCAAAACTTTTATACCCTATGAGAGTTCTCCCATTAGCCATACCTACCCATATACTAAAATTGTTACGTAAAATGTTTGGGTTTATCTGGGGAGTTAAAAGTCCACGAGTTCCCAGACACAGTCTACTTCGTACTGAAGAAGATGGGAGGTTTATCTGTGCCGAATCCGAGTGTGTATTATAAGGCGGCACAGGTAGCCCCCTTTTTAATGTACTACAAAAAAAACATGTTCCTAAATAGGTAGTTATTGAAAAAACAGTGATAGCACCAATATCGGTAGAAGCAATACTTTGGGTTGCGGATAAACAGAGATGCAATTTTTCCAACCCTATATTGAAACATACATTGAGAAATTGTGACTCAATTAAACAATTGTGGGGTCTTATGTCTGGTCATACCCCAGAAGCTTCTATCATAGGAAAACCAATGTTTACCCCTGGCATGGAAGAACCAGGGTGGTTTTGCTGGTGGAAGGAGAAAGGATTGTATAGAATACAACACTTTTTAAACTTGGAGGGGATACGTATATTTGGAGAAATTTGTGAGAAATATGAAGCTCCTTCAGTAGAACTCTTTAGATACCTCTAGATTAGGCATTATTACAATCTAAACTGAGACCTACTCCTTGCACTTACAATATGACATGGTTCGAGAAAATGTGTGTAAAGGATCCAAACACTAAAGGAGTATTATCAGCTTTGTATGATATATTAGTGCAGTGCAATAGGAAGGTACCATCATATATAAACAAATGGGAAGCCGATATGGGTGAAAAGATTGAGCAAGAGGACTGGGATCAAATTTGGCCTACAATACCATACTGTAGAATTAATGCCTCAGTAATGGAAATTATAAACTAATGATGAGATGGTACATGGTCCTATTCAAGCTAGCTACATTTCAGCAGAACTGTACGGGTAACTGTTTTAGGAGATGTAATTCTACAGGAACTTTCTTCCATATTTGGTGGGAATGTCCCAAAATCATTTCTGGAATTTCTGGACAAGAGTATACCAATTTTATTGTTATTGTTATGTGTAAGAAAAGTTTTGTTCAGGATAAATAAAGAGGTCTTGTGGGATAAATAGTAATGTATTTTTTTTTTTCATTAAATTTAAGCACAAATGCCACTTTAGGGTGTATAAAGCACAAGTTAACTTGAATAAACTAAATAAATCCTAATTCCAGGGTGTTAAAGCAAAGATAAAGAGTAACGATTTGGTCAAATATAGATAATATTAAAAGAAGAAAGTTTGACGATTGTTTCTCCCCTCTGTATATATTCTAAGGTTACAAAGAAATATTATGGTTATATACACATTGTCACTGGAATAAAAAACAATTTTTTCTTTTTTGTTTTTTTTTTCACAAGGAGTAAATTTTAACACTATTAGGTTGCGAGTGTGCGATCCCTGGTGCACTAGTGGGTAATAACCCTCCAGTGCCCAGGGAGCGCACATCACGCAGCCCTGGAAATCCTCTGCGATTCCTGGGCACTAGAGATTAATATTATTATTAGTAATAATATTAATTAATAATAATTGCTAGCTAGCATCATGACCTGGATGACATGTGTTAGGAATGGCACCCAAGTTGTGGTTTCCCAGAAAATGGCAGGCAAAGTGACAGCAGGCAAATAATACTTCTGCGTGGTGCACAGCGTCCAGAATGCAGCATAAACATTAGGATATTGAGAAAGGGTGAACTAAACCCATTAGCAACAGTCTCTGTCTTCAAAAGAGCAGGAAAACTCATTACTATTTAATGTACGCACCCCTATTGAATTTACACAACTGCATAATTTGTTTATGCTATATAAATCCTGTTTATTAATAATAATAATTGCTAGCTGGCATCATGAACTGGATGACAAGTGTTAGGAATGCCACCCATAAAGTTGTGGACAAGTAGTGCAGTGACATTAGGCAAAAGGATTGAGGACCAGAGATGGAGCGTGGGTCAGCGATAGCAGTAGCAGTGTGTGGCCTCTGGTCAGCTATCGCCAGGGAGACCGACTTGGTAAGTGTCATAGAGAGCTGGGTGTAGTCCATCGTCATTGCCACCCAGAAGTGTACAATTTTAGTGAATGGAGTACTAACAGGCGGCAGCAGCAACAGCAGGAGGAGGAGGCGGAGGGCCCTAAGATGGAGTGGGGACCTAATTGGTAACTGGCATCTCAAGCTGGGTGTAGTGCATCGTCATTGCCACCCAGAAGTGTGTAGTACAATTTTAGTGAATAGAGTACTGACAGGCGGCAGCAGCAGGAGAAGGAGGCGGTGAGACCTGAGACAGAGTGTGGAGGGCATTGGTAACTGGCATCTAGAGCTGGGTGTAGTGCATCATCAATGCCACCCAGAAGTGTACAATTTTAGTGAATTGAATACTGGCAGGCGGAAGCAACAGCAGAGAGAGGAGGCTGTGGGCCCTGAGAAGGAGCGTGGACCGCATTGGTAGCTGGCATCTAGAGCTGGGTGTAGGGCATCGTCAATGACACCCTGAAGTGTGTAATACAATTTAGGTGAATGGAGTACTGACACGCGGCAGCAGCAACAGCATCAGGAGGAGGCGGTGGGCCCTGAGGCGGATATGGGTATACTATTACTATTACTAAGAAGCTTCCAGTTGCCACCTTACTAAGCTTAATCCTGTTTAAACCATTGTAAAACCAATAATTGTGCTCCTAGATGTAAACACCGTTTATCCGGTTTTAGTGAAGCATTAGTAAGTGCCAGACATACATACAACCTATGGGCAAAATGTAAGCACTGTCGCACTGGGCAGATACTGCAGCACATGTGGATTTATTTTGTTGACACGTGAAAAAAAAAGATCTATAAAAAAAGTGGAGAACTACAAAACACGGGAATATCTATGTGAGACAGTAGAATAATGTACTGTCAATGGTAAGTTGACAATTATTCATGACAACTTCTGAGGTATAGTAAAAGAATCAAGGTTTTTTTTCACGTGTGGGAAACTCACAACACACAAGGCAATAGAGGTTGGGACTGTCCCTTCCTCTGTCTATGAGAGTCTCTGAAAACTTTAACCAAAGAGTCTATTTTTTATTCTTCAGTTCCTTGCGTCACCGGTCAACCAATTCTGGGCTGGTCTTTTCTTTAATTTGCCTGGAGACGAGTTATTGTTTTATTTGTTTTGCTGCCGTTGCATATTTCGCTCTTATTACTTTTCTTGGGGGGGTTAAGGTTTCTATGGTCCCCTTATCCGCTGGTTCCACTTGCACAGCTTCTATGGTCTCCTTATCTGCTGGTTTCACTTGACTAGGTGCAAGGCCAAGACGCCTCCGGGAACAAAAAGTAAAGAACACAAATATCTGAGTTAGTCATTTTGAAACAGCATAATATAATTAGAGTTAATGCTCACTATACTTGTGGCTATATAAATCTTATATACATTCACAGTACCTTCACCAAAGTACCTTCAGGATTGTGGTGTCAGCTAGCCAGAGGACATTCTAGCAGAAGGCTTCCACTGTCTTCCGGATAAAGAAAGATAATTTCCAGCCTTGCGTGAGAGGAGGCAAATTAGTGCTCTTCAAATGATCTACCTCTGATTGATTGAGCTTAATGGGATAGAATCCTGAAGATTCTTACAAAGCATACATACACACATCAAAATATGTGCATGTACATAGTTGCGAACAGCTAACTTTAGGTGTGTGGACCTCTACCCAGCTCTCATCTGCTGCTGTAATCCATTGAAAGAACAATAGCGAACGCTCCATTCTTAGCTGTCATCCGTGCAGAGAATTCCAGCTGCCGATAAGAGCTGGGCAGTAAGCGCAGCTAGAATGAGATGGGGACACAGGCTGTCCCTCCCCCATTCTAAAGCTGTGCTGTGGCTTCAATCTAAAGAACTGCTTGGTAAAATATAGCCACTCTGTGGGCATGTGTAACAACATCATGGGCACAGTGTGATATCTGTGTGTGGGAGGTCTGCATGTCATATCTTGCAGCCTATGAGGACACTCATAGATAATAGTCCCAAAATATCTAAGAAATCCCAGGCCACCAAATTACAAGCATTTGAAGTGCACTGCAACAACCTCCAAGAAATGTGGTTGATTAGTAGCTAGTAGGATCCTCAACAAATCATAGGAAGAAATAGGCAATCTTTGCAATGTGAAGCAATATGGTCCAAAAAGCCCTCTTTGCCTATTTCTTCTTCTAATTTCTCTTTTCTATGTATATGTACACACATCTAAATGCATACATTCATGTTTGGCTTTATGTGCACTCATGTCTATACATACATGAGTGCATATGAAGCAAAACATGCATACTGATAAAACAGTTTTCCAAATAATTCAGGGGGACGAACAGCTTAAAAACAATCACAATTGTCTTTTTAAACTGTGTGTCCTGAGAGATTAGAAAGGAGATCACATAAACCCCCAAAAAACAAACAACAACATTTTAGAAATAACTTTATTCAAAAGAAACATTTTCTAAAAGGTCAAAATAAAATCTAAAAACACATCACAACCAAAATAAAAAAAAAATACACATCACTAAAAACTTTACAGTAAATGACAAAATAATTAAAAAGAACAAACAAAAGCACATGTAAACCCACACTTCCATGTAAAGCCAAAATAGTTCAAAAATGTCCCAACAAATATTGCATTCAAAAAATACTTAACAAATCAATATGCAATTTTGCCCTATCAAGGGTGGAAAAGTGGACCAGAAAATCTTTATGCAGGACAAACATTGAAAAGTGGTACTAAAGGCAGAATTTGGCAATCAAATAATATGGCCACAAACACAATAACATAGCATTAACATTGACTTCAAAATTGCAAAATATACATTAATAAAACATTCCAAGTCCAAAAATTTAAAGAAGAAGCTATTGTGCTAAATGGCAGCAACAAATGCAGCAACATAGATTAATTAGGATAACACACAAACCCACAGCCCCTCCAAGAAGAAAAAGACAAAAGGAAAAACCAACCTAAACCACACTCTTATATATGCTCAAATTTAAGCGCACAGGTGATAGAAATTCACTGGCAATTAGCACTTCCGCAGTCTGTCAAAATGGGCTGTTTGTTTTTTTGGCAATTGCACATTTCATTATTATTGATTGATATGATCCTTAAATATGTAAAAACACGTCCTTATATATGCTCTAATATGGTTGATATGATCCTTTAGATATGTACAGCAGTAAACAGATATTCCACTATAGTAGTCCACTATATATATATATATATATATATATGTTAACTCTTGCCTAACAGAAAAGAAATAAGTCATTTTAAAATATGCTTTTTCTTAGCGCATATAGATGTTTTAAACATTTGAACAGCACAAACATTTTTTTAGGGCTAAGGGTAATATGTGTGCCATTAGAAAGAATGCTTTTTTAGGGGAACAGTGTATTTTAATGCAAGCTTTTCAATGCAAAGCTGCCGGGGATGCGCAGCTCCGGCCGCGAGCTCATTCAGTTGCTGAATTGCACGACGGCTTCCGATTTCAGATCGCGAATACGGTTGTGCGAGCGACCTTCCGATTTTGCTTGATGAATCTGGGCCTTTGAGTCTGATACATAAAGCCAAATCAAAAGCTCACGCGCACGTAATCGCGTTCCGGAATCGGACGCCAAAAACCTATTTATCAATCAAATTTCATCCTGCGAGAATAGGCTGGCATATTCACCCGGCATTTATCAACTGAAATGCTCGCTCGCTCTGTGCCCCGCATCTCCGTAGGCTTGACACTGGTGAGCTTGCATTAAAAGTCACTGTTCCCCTAAAAAATCATTCTTTCAAATGGCATACATCTTACACTTAGCCCTAAATAAAAATGGGCTGTTCAAATGTTTCAAACATATATATTAGCTAAGAAATAAGCATTTTTTTAAATGACCTATTATTTTCAGGTTCGGAAAGAGTTAATTGATTTCAGCTGTTTACATAGGTGCCTACCTAAACGATGCCCAACCCGAGGATCCGCCTGGTGATAAATACTTAGGAGTTCGGGCAGACGAGACCTCGTTTTAGCCAGCGGACTAGATCATCCAACTAAATTCTTCTTTGCTTACATAGATATATATATATCTTTATATCTATATATATATATATATATATTTATTTATATATGTATATTAGGGATGAGTGAGAAGGCCTTTCACAGTCTCGCATAAATTTCCTCAAACTTCCGGTGGGTTTGCAAAATTTCAGAGAATCGGTTTCGCAAATTCTAAAAAAGTCAATGGGCACACTTTAAGCATTAATAGAAAAGCCCCTATACATGTTAGAACCACCAAATTTGCTAGGTAAGCCTAGAAGAACAGTGGCAACAAGGAAAAAATACAAAAGTTCCAAAAGACCTTGTGGTTTTCCAGAAGGCCGGTAAAGTGAAAGTAGGAAAATAGGATTTTTGCGTGATTGACAGCATCCAGAAGGCAGCATAAACATTAGGACATTGAGAAAGGGTAAACTCAACCCACTAGCAACAGTCTCTGCCGTCAAAACAGCAGGCCAACGTGTTGCTTTTTAATGTACCCATCCCTATGTAATTTATATAGCTGCATAATGTGTTTACGCTATATAAATCCTGTTTATTAATAATAATAAATGCTAGCTGGCATTATGACCTGGATAACGTGTTAGGAATGCCACAAATAAAGTTGTGGTTTTCCAGAAAATGTCAAGCAAAGTGACAGCAGGCAAAAAGGATTTTTGCCTGATGGACAGCGTCCAGAGGGCAGCATAAACATTAGGACATTGAGCAAGGGTGAACTCAACCCACTAGCAACAATCTCCACTGTCAAAACAGCAAAAAAACACATTGCTATTTAATGTAGGCAACCCTATTGAACTTTCATAGCTGCATAATTTGTTTATGCTATATATATCCTGTTTATTATTAGTAATATTAAAAATAATAATTGCTAGCTGGCATCATGGCCTGGATGACCCATAGAGTTGTGGACAAGTAGTGCGGTGACATTAGGCAAAAAGATGGAGGACCAGACATGGAGAGTGGGTCAGCGAGAGCACTAGCAATGTGTGGCCTCTGGTCAGCTATTGCCAGGTAGACTGCAATGGTTAGAGTTATGGAGAGCTGGGTGTAGTGCATCGTCAATACCACCCAGAAGTGTACAATTTTAGTGGATGGAGTACTGACAGGCGGCAGTAGCAACAGCTGGAGGAGGAGGCAGTGGGGCTTGAGATGGAGTGGGGACCGCAATTGTAACTGGCATCTCAAGCTGGGTGTAGTGCATCTTCAATGCCACACAGAAGTGTGTAATTCAATTTTTGTGAATGGAGTACTGACAGGTGGCAGCAGTAGCAGCAAAAGGAGGAGGCAGTGGGCCCTGAGAGGGAGCTTGGAACGCATTGGTAACTGGCATTTAGAGCTGGGTGTAGTGCATCATCAATATCACCCAGAAGTGTACAATTTTAGTGAATGGAGTACTAACAGGCAACAGCAGGAAAAAGAGGTGGTGGGCCCTGAGATGGAGTGGAGACTGCATTGGTAACTGGCATCTAGAGCTGGGTGTAGTGCATCCTCAATCACACCCAGAAGTCTGTAATACAATTTTTGTGAATGGAGTACTGGACAGGTGGTAGCAGCAACAGCAGGAGAAGGTGGGCCCTGAGACGGAGCATGGACGGCATTGGTAACTGCCATCTAGAGCTGGCTGTAGTGCATTGTCAATGCTACCTTGAAGTCTGTATTACAAATTTTGAAAATGGAGTACTGACAGGGGGTAGCAGCAGGAGGAGGAGGCGGTGGGCTCTGAGACGGAGTGTGGACCGCATTGGTAACTGGCAACTAGAGCTGGGTGTGCTTCATCAATGTCACCCAGAAGTGTACAATTTTAGTGAATAGAGTACATACAGGCGGCAGCAGCAAAAGCAGGAGGAGGAGGCGTTGGGGCTTGTGACAGAGCGTGGACCGCATTGGTAAATGGCATCTAGAGCTGGGAGTACTGCATCCTCAATGACACCCAGAAGTGTGTAATACAATTTTTGTGAATGGAGTACTGGACAGGCGGTAGCAGCAACAGCAGGAGGAGGTGGCGGTGGGCCCTAAGACGGAGCGTGGACGGCATTGGTAACTGGCATCTAGAGCTGGGTGTGGTGCATTGTCAATGCCACCCTGAAGCTTGTAATGCAAATATATGAAATTCGTGAATAAACGTAGAAGGGCCAGACCAAGATTTTTTGTGCGCCAGCACTGTTGCTGTGGTCTGTGGTGCCCGAAGCGTTAGGAAGGTAGGGAATAATAATAGCTTGCATCATGAAGTGGATGACATGAATGCCAACCCTTAATCTTACAATATTTAGCTGAAAAATTAGGCAAAGGCAATGGTACCTATGAGTGTGGCAGTACTGGGGGTTTTCACCTGCAGTTTGTTGGCCTCCCAGAAGCAGCAAAAATGTAAAGTAAATTGCTAGCTGGCACAATGGCAGGCATGACACTGGCGATGAATGCCACCCCTGGACGTTGCACTTCGCTTGTTTGATGTAGCTGCATCAGGTTTCGCCAGGCACCCAGGAAAATCCTCCCTGCCTTGGCCTACACTTTTGGATATGTGCGGCCTGCTGCCACTACTGCTGAGGCTGCTGTTGCTGCTGCTACCGCTGCTACAGGGAGGTCTGGTAGAGGCGGTGTCCTCCTGAGCTCCCTGTGTGGAATGTGGTGCATGGAACTCCTCACACAGTGGTTGCATAGTATTCAGCTCAGGGGGGTAACGTTTTCTTTCTCTTGCGCCGGGTTGGGTAGAAACTGTGACATTTTGTCTTTGTAGCGGTGATCCAGAAGGGTGACCAGCCAGTAATCATCCCGGTTTTTGATACAGGAAATGTAGGGGGATTTGAAAGTGGGGTTCCCTGGGCTCATCCTCCTCCTGTCCCTCAGTAGGTGCCAAAACACCTTCCTCTTCATCACCTCTTCCTCTTCAAGCTGCAGCAGTTCCTGTTGTTCCATCGTTCGCACAATGCCAGGGGCGTGACAGCACAAATGTGGGTTGGACGGATGCTGTCCAGCATCCCCAACATGGTCTCCCTCATCATCATCATCATAATCATCTTTCTCCTCTTCCTCCTTCCTCTTGAAACTCCTGATGCTGGCCAAGGTCCATTCTTGCTCCTCCTGATGCTGGCTGTGCGCTATGGAGTATATTGTCACCCTCATCCTCCTTCGCCATTTCTTCCCCTCCTCTCCCATGGCCATTTTCCATCAGGCCACACAGTATTATCAAGCAGAAAGATTATGGGAATGACATTGTTGCAGCCTGACCACTCCTGACTCACAACGTTTGCGGCCTGCTCAAAGGGGGCAAGAAGTTTGCATAGCGTCTTCATCTGCAGCCACTGGTCATTGGTAAAATAGCTCAGTTGTGTGGCTGTACCAAGGGCCCCGCTGCCTTCATGCACCATGCTGACCAAGTAATGGCTGATGGCTAACTTTTGCTCACACAGACACTGGGGCATGTGCAGGGTGGAGTTCCATCTAGTTACATTATCACAAATGAGTCTATGCAGTGGCAGCCTCTGTTGGCGCTGGATCTTGCTAAGCACCGTGGCGGCAGTAGGGGACTGGGAACATGGCTGCAAATGGAGCGAGCCTGTCTCAGTAAATCCTGCAGTCCTGGGTAAGTGCGAGGAACTTCTGCACCATCATGTTCAGTATGTGCGCAAAGCAGGGCACATGCGTTATGCGGCCCATGTGCAGAGCAGCCACAAGGTAGGCTTTGTTGTCGCACACTACGTTGCCTGTTGTAAGCCGGGAGGGCGTCAGCGAAGCCTCAAACTCTCTGTGCAAAGTGAACAAGAGTTCACTGGTGGTGTGAATTTTCTCCCCCAAGGACACCAGTTTCAGCCTTGCCTGGCAACGCATGTGCTTTAGGGAGCTGTAGTGTCATGCCTGCTTACCCACAGTGTCCTCCGCTGCTGGCCTTTCAGGAGGAGTGTCGAAAAGAGAGGGATTGCCGGTAGAAGGAATGAAGGAGGAGGAGGAGGAGGAGGGAGAGGACTGGGGTGGCCCATGCTTTCCCACCACACCCCTCAGCAGGGGTACCAGGTGCTGCAATTCCTCCTGCAGACTACCACCCACTGAGCTATGCAAGGCCACCAAGCGAGCAGTGAAGGACAAGTAGCATCCCAAACCGTGCCTGGTTGTCCAGCTGTTCATTGACACAGAGAATGCCAATGCCCGGAGAGGTTACCCATTACATGTGCATGTAAACTGGGTACAGCTGTGCGGGAGAAGTAATGCCTGCTTAGTATATTCCACCGCCACTCGACACAGGCCATCAGGTCACGGAAGGGAGCCGAGTCCACAAAGCTGTACGGCAGTAGCTGCAAGGCCAATAGTTTGGCTAGACGTGAATTGAGCTCAATGACTTTTTTGTTGGTTGGGCCCATAGCGCAGAACTCCAGTAGATTGGGCTGAAGGTACTGTGAGCTAGGGGAGCTGAAGGGGTGACTGGAGTACCCATCTTGCCGTGATAAACGTCGTTTGATGCCACAAAACTTGTGGCCAGAAGCTGGTTCTTCCTCGCAGCTGGAAGTATGGCTGGCACCAACCTCCTCAGACGAAGTAGCAATAACAATTGGAGATAAAGAAGGAGTCAATGGAGGTGGAAGAAGAGACGATGATGTGGTTGCACCTCCTTCAAGAGAACGCAAGTACTGCTGCCACTTTGGTTTGTGATTCTTGTGCATGTGGGAAAGCAGTGATGTTGTACCCAAATGTGATCCAGCCTGTCCTCTGCGAATCTGCCTGTGGCACAGGATGCAGATTGCTACACACTCGTCATCATCTTTCAGCGTGACCACACTGAAGAGGTGCGTGAAACCACTCTGCTGCTCTTTTTCTTTGCCTGCCTCTGCATCTGCTGGGTGCCCAGCACCATCTCCCCCACAGTCACTTCATCTCTGACTGTTCCCCTTCTTGTGCCCACTCATCTGTGTGTTCTTTGGGACTCACATGAGGCAGATTTGCGGCCCCTTCTATCCCCAGTCTGTTGCTGTTGCCTTTCCTCTACGTCTGTTTCGGAACTGCTTCTAGCCCATACACGCACCGGTGGTTCCCAGGTGACATCACGGTCATCATCTTCCTCATTTTCATCTAAGCCAACCTCTGCAAATGCAGCCACTGATCCAGAACCCTCGCCCAGCAAGTGCTGACCACACTCTCCAAGGGTCTCAAAGTCTGCCTCCTGCTCTGAAATTTGCAATGACAGATCCTCAGGCTGTTCGTCAAACAACAAGGGAAAGTCATATGGTGGTACTGGCACATTAGCCACGCTAACTGTTTTTGCTCCCGTCACGGCTGTGCTGGTTGCTGCTGCTACTGCAGAAGAAGACCCTGCTGCACTTGAGGCCCCTGAGACCCTGTCCACAATACTCTCAACATGACGTGGCTGTATGATTGTAGTAGGCCCTCTCAATAAATCTACCAGTATACTGGTGCTCCACACATCTCAGACCTGTTTGACAACTTGTGCCGCTGCCTCCAACATTTTGCTGCTGCTGCTGTCCCACAATGGCGGACTCCCGGGGAGTATGCCCCCTGCCAGATGCGGCAGGTCGCCCAACGTCACGCCTTCCTCTGCATCTACCGCTCCATCTTTTACTTATTCAGGCAAAAATGCACCTGTACCAAACGGTTTTTCTGGCTTTTTTGATAGATAGCATGTGGTATCAGAATAAAATATATGTATTTTTTTTTAGATGAAAACAGAAATTTTTCTGGCTTATTTGATAGATTGCAAGTGGTATCAAAATTAAATATCTGTATTATTTTTTAGAGAAATACAGAAAATTTTCTGGCTTTTTTTATAGATAGCAAGCTGTATTAGAATGAAATATCTGTATTTTTGGGAGAAATACCGAAAATTTTCTGGCCTTTTTGATGAAAAGCACGTGGTATCAGAATGAAATATCTGTATTTTTTGAGAGAAATAAAAAAATTTTCTTGGCTTTTGTGATAGATTACAAGAATAAAATATCTGTATTTTTTGAGAGAAATACAGAAATGTTCCTGGCTTTTGTGATAGATTGCAAGAGGTATCAGAATTAAATATCTGTATTTTTTGGAGAGTAGGACAGAAATATTTCTATCTTTTTGATAGATAGCAAGAGCATTAAAAGATAGCAAGAGCATTAAAAACTGCACAATCAGTATTTTTCAATATAAACAAAAGGCTCCTAACCTGTCTCTGTCACAATGCACTTCTCTCCCTGCTTCTTTCCTTGACACAGAACACAAGATGGAGTGACTAACCCCTCCCTCCTTCCCTGTATGTGCCTGTGCTCAGATCTCTCCTATTTGGGCTGCTGGGCCTTGTTGTGGATCCTGGGAGCAAATGATTCGCTCCCAGCCACGCCATTCCTGACAGAAATAGTTGCCCTTTCCGGTCCCTGCATTTTCCCTCGTTTGTTCGGCGAGAACATGACCTCATGGCAATTCACAAGGCCGCTCTCGCTTAAATGTTCAGTAAGCGAGAAAAGCCAGATTCACCGCGAGATCAAACTTACAAATCTCGCTCGCTCATCCCTAGTGTATATATATATATATATATATATATATATATATATATATATATATATATATATATATATATATATATATATATTTATATATATATAAAAAATATATTGAAATAATATTATAATATAAAATATAATATTTACAAATGTTATAAGTTACACTAAACACACGCATTCATATTAGCGATCAAAAATCAGAGCCCTTGGATCGATTTATCAACCAAATTCCAGGCACTGGTGTATTCACGTGGATGTTATTAACCGAAGTGATCTCGCCACTAGAGTCACTGTTCCCCTAAAAAATAAATCTTTCAAATGGCACACATCCTTTACTTGGACCTAAATAAAAATGTTTGGGCTGTTCAAATGTTTTAAACATTTATATTAGCTAAGAAATAAGCATATTTTTTTCGTGACTTAATATTTTCAGGCTTAAAAGAGTTAACTGATTTCAGCTCTTCAGCCTCTTACACAGGCACCTATCTAAACACATCCGATGCCGGAGCCAGGGATCCGCTTGGTGATAAAGTCCAGCAGGCTCTGGCGAGCGAGACCTCGCTTTTGCCAGCGAACTATCTTTTTTCCACAAAAGTCCCAAGCACACACACAAGTTTTTGCTTGCTTCTGTATATTATTATTATATATAGATAATATATTATATAATATATTTATATATATCAAAAATTAGAAAATTATATATAAAGATTATATATATATATATATATATATATATATATATATATATATATAATTATAATTATTTATTGAAAAATCCTCCTCTCCTTTTTTTGTTTTTTCTTGAACAGCTGTTTACTGGTGTACAAATCTAAAGGATCGGATCAATAAATGATTATGGAATGTCAAACTGGAAAAAAAACTAACAGTCAAATTTCATGTACTGCGTACGCCAAATTGCATGTTAATTTTCAACACCTGTGCACATAATGAGGAGCATATATAAGAGTGTTGTGTAACTTGCTTTTTTTCCTTTGACTTAATTTTTTTTGTCAAGGAGGGAGCCTTGTTTTGTTTGCTAGCCTAATCTATGTTGCTACATTTGATACTTTGCTTACCATTTGGAACAATAGCTGCTTTTGTTTTTTGTACTTTGAATGTTTCAATGTCCACTTTGCAATTAACCACCTAAGCGTTACACTGAGGTCTAGATTTCTGTACCAAAAGTGATCCACTGTTTTTCATGAATTTTTTTTTTAAATTGTAGACCTGTAACTTACAGAAATATGTCCGAACAGGGGTTCTAGTAGATATTATGAATAGCCATATTGCTTAACATGCTTCAAATTAAAAAGATTGCCTATTTCTTCCTATGATTTCTGATGTCATGGGCTTGGCTCCAAGCAACATTCATGGAAGATATTGCTTCTGGGTAAAGAAGGAAACCACCTTTATGTGCTTACACAAGTTGGCCACGGTCTAAAACGCCATTCAAACTGCATAAACACCCTGAAAGGCTGGAAAAGCAAGAACATATGCTTATCTCAAAGTGTACAAACCAGCATGGTATGTTAGTCTATAATTCCAAAAAGAAACCTATCAAAAAAGAAATACAAAAATTTTAATAATATGAAATATGGGTGTACTTTTCCCCCAAAAGAAATTAATATGCATACAGTAGGTATGTTTTCCAGTAAGCAGAAGTAAACCCGGAAGTTTTGTAAATGTGTGTTTATTCATCATGCATGTCTGCACATTTAAATGTGTGTTTATGCATCATGCATGTCTGCAAATGTATATATGTTTTTATGCATCATGCATGTCTGCACATTTAAATGTGTTTTTATGCATCATGCATGCATGTCTGCAAATTTAAATGTGTTCTGGCAGCGAAGGCGCGTGTACTAGCACACTCGGCTCTGGACTGCGGGAAACCGGCTCGCTGGAAGCGCGAACGTACGCACATTTCATTGATGAATCAGGGCCAAGGACTCACAATGCACTACACCCAGCTCTAGATGTCAGTTACCAATGCGCTCCACGCTCCGACTCAGGGCCCACCGCCTCCTCCTGATGCTGTTGCTGCTGCCGCGTGTCAGTACTCCATTCACCTAAATTGTATTACACACTTCAGGGTGTCATTGACGATGCCCTACACCCAGCTCTAGATGCCAGCTACCAATGCGGTCCACGCTCCTTCTCAGGGCCCACAGCCTCCTCTCTCTGCTGTTGCTTCCGCCTGCCAGTATTCAATTCACTAAAATTGTACACTTCTGGGTGGCATTGATGATGCACTACACCCAGCTCTAGATGCCAGTTACCAATGCCCTCCACACTCTGTCTCAGGTCTCACCGCCTCCTTCTCCTGCTGCTGCCGCCTGTCAGTACTCTATTCACTAAAATTGTACTACACACTTCTGGGTGGCAATGACGATGCACTACACCCAGCTTGAGATGCCAGTTACCAATTAGGTCCCCACTCCATCTTAGGGCCCTCCGCCTCCTCCGCCTGCTGTTGCTGCTGCCCCCTGTTAGTACTCCATTCACTAAAATTGTACACTTCTGGGTGGCAATGACGATGGACTACACCCAGCTCTCTATGACACTTACCAAGTCGGTCTCCCTGGCGATAGCTGACCAGAGGCCACACACTGCTACTGCTATCGCTGACCCACGCTCCATCTCTGGTCCTCAATCCTTTTGCCTAATGTCACTGCACTACTTGTCCACAACTTTATGGGTGGCATTCCTAACACTTGTCATCCAGTTCATGATGCCAGCTAGCAATTATTATTATTAATAAACAGGATTTATATAGCATAAACAAATTATGCAGTTGTGTAAATTCAATAGGGGTGCGTACATTAAATAGTAATGAGTTTTCCTGCTCTTTTGAAGACAGAGACTGTTGCTAATGGGTTTAGTTCACCCTTTCTCAATATCCTAATGTTTATGCTGCATTCTGGACGCTGTGCACCACGCAGAAGTATTATTTGCCTGCTGTCACTTTGCCTGCCATTTTCTGGGAAACCACAACTTGGGTGCCATTCCTAACACATGTCATCCAGGTCATGATGCTAGCTAGCAATTATTATTAATTAATATTATTACTAATAATAATATTAAACAGGATTTATATATCGTTAAGATATTATGGAGCTATGTAAATTCAATAGGGGTGCGTATCTTAAATATCAACGCGTTTTCCTGCTGTTTTGACAGAGACTGTAGCTAGTAGGTTGAGTTCACCCTTTCTCAATGTCCTAATGTTTGTGCTGCATTCTGGACGCTGTGCATCACGCAAAATTCTATTTTCCTGTTGTCACTTTGCCCGCCATTTTCTGGAAAACCACAAGGTCTTTTTTAACTTTTGTATTTTTTTTCTTGATGCCACTGTTCTCTTACACTTGCCTAGCAAATTAAGTAGTTCTAACATGTATAGGGGCTTTGCTATTAATGTTTAAAGTCAGCGCTTTGACTCGATTTGACGAAATTTCGCAAACCTAGTCGCGAGTGTCAGAGGCCTTCCTGCTCCTCCCTACCTATAATTTCTCTTTTAAATATACACACATAAATACATACATATATATATACATTTATATTTATATATGCATGTATGTACATACATTAGTGGACATGAAGCAAAACAAACAATATACACATAACAAGAAAAACTTACCTAATGAGGATCCTTCTCTGGAAAATTGGCCGGCGCATTTTTGAACTGATAGAACACAGTTAACGCGCACATAGCAGTTCCGCCTTGGCGCACAACAATGAGCATCACACTTCTGAGGTTTGGCGCACAACTATGTGCATCAAACAACTGAGTTTTAATAAACCAATTGTGCTGTTTTTAGCCTTTCAAACTATTTATAGAAGGGAACTGCTTAAAAACAAGCATAATTAACTTTTTAACTTGTAGGTCCTGGGAGACCACATAAAACCAAATCCCCAAAAAACAAACTACAAAATTTTTCAAAGAACTTTATTCAAAATAAACCCATTTCCCAGAACGTCACATTAAAATATAGAGACCACACAGACACCACTAAATTTATATGACAAAATAAAATAAAAAAAAACACATGTAAACCCACATTTCCAAAAAAAGCCAATGTAGTTAAAAAATGGCCCAACAAATATTGCATTTCAAAAATACTTACCAAACCAATATGCTATTTTGACCTATCAAGGGTGGAAAACTGGATTAGAAAATATTTATGCAGGACAAACATTTAAAAGTGGTAATAAAGACATATTATTGAAATGAAACAATATGGCCACAAACACAATAACATAGCATTAACATTGACTTCTTAACAGCTAAATGGACATTGAAACATTCAAAATCAAATTTTAAAAACAAAACCAGCTATTGTGCTACATGATAAGCAGAGTATGTAGCAACATAGACAAAAGACAAAAAAACAGACAAATGAAAAAGAAAATTAGACAACACCCTTATATATATTATGCGCAAGCTTGCCTAAGTTTGACATTCCATAATCATTTATTGATATGATCCTCTACATTTGTACACCAGTGAACAGCTATCTAATAAATATTAATTTAAAACAAAGTAGGCAAAGTAGGCTAATGTTCAAGTCATTTATTAAATGTGTGTGTTTAGTGTAACTTTTAACATTTTTGATCAATATATTTTATATTATATTATTATTTTATTATAAATATATATATATATATATATATATATATATATGTTAATAAATATATATACACACACACACATATATATGTAGATATACATTTACATATTACGGATATATACAGACATAAACAGATATATATATATCTATGGAAGCAAAGAAGAACTTGGTTGGGTAATTTAGTCCACAGGCAAAAGCGAGGTTTTGCCTGCCCGAACTCACTAGTATTTATCACCAAGCGGATCCTCGGGTCGGGCATTGTAAGCATTTAGGTAGGCACCTATGTAAACAGCTGAAATCAGTTAACTCTTTCCGAACCTGAGAATATTGGGTCATTTAAAAATATGCTTATTTCTTAGCTAATATATATATTTGAACCATTTGAACACCACAAACATTTTTATTTAGGGCTAAGTGAAGGATGTGTGCCATTAGAAAAAATGATTTTTTAGGGGAACAGTGACTTTTAATGCAAGCTCGCCAATGGCGAGCTGCCGGAGATGTGCGGTTCGAGCATTCATTTCAGTTGATAACTGCTGGGAGAATATGCCAGCAGATTCTCGCCAGCCCAAATTTGGTTGATAAACAGGTCTTTGGTGTCTGATTCCGGATAGCAATTACACGCGCGCAAGCTTCCAATTTGGCTTGATGAATCAGGTTCCCTGTGCAGACACAGGGATTATGGCAGTACACCAAGAGAGTTCCCAATGGGACAGTTTATGCTTGTGTCCCAGATCATGTCGCTGACTACTTGCAAATTTATTTTTAATGTGAAAGTTTCACAGTGCCAGGTTTCCTTGAAAGCTTCTGGACGAATATAAAATACACACTTGAAATAAGTTTTGCATTCACTATTACATTATGAAATGTATTTTTTAGATACAGGCAGTGAAAGTACCTGAATTTGACTTTGTCTAGCCCCCTGTACAGCAGAACCTACATCTAGAGAGGGAGAAGCATCACAAAGAGCCATAAACGGTGCTACAGTGCAAGAAGAAGGTTGATAAGAGGGAAAACAGAGTGACATAATCAGTTTGCTGCTTCTCCTTTCACTGGTAAGCTGAGGAAAGGACAATACCTGCAAGTAGTATTTAACAGAGAAAAAGCAATTCACAGAACTGAATGGACAGAAATTAGGTAGGTAAAAGGACTACTTAATGTATATTTAATTTGTGCAGTTAAAATTTGAACATACGAAGATATTTTGATAGCGATAAGTCACTTTACACTAGAACATATTCCACTTTCCTTTTAAGGTCCTAATTTTTGTGTTTTGTCTTGCTTGGGTTATACCAAAATATATCTATACCAGATATATTAAAACACTTCCAATGGTTAACCTAATAGTAGTAAAATAAAATTAGTTCTGTCCTGCCAAAAAGGGCAAAGTTGCATGGCAGGGCTGTGTAGCTTTTAGAAATTGAAATCTTTTGACAGGTAAAACAGTTCTCATGTATGCATTGCACTGCGTTTCTAAGGTCCAGCTTTAAGACATATTATTTACATAAATACTATTTGTAGCACAGAGCACACAAGATATTTTAATGTGTTATCTTTCAAATTTTCATATTCATGCTTTAATTGTCCCCTGAAAGCTGTAATCACCAAGATTTCCTGTGTATTTTTATGATCTCTAGGGAGATAACAATACATATCATTTGTTATGCTTATGTAGTAGCAAAGGATTGTTAAACAGCTAAGTGTTGATGCAGACAAGGGCAGCAGTTGAAAAGTAGACAACCTAAATTATTTTTCATGTAAGCCATGTTCAGCAAATGTGTGTGGAGCTGCTAAATATCAGTGGTGCTGAATTTACATACACACACAGAGGTTCTACCTACAGTCCCAACCGCTCCCAATAAAGGAATGTAATCCTTATAGCACCTACAAACTGTAAGTAAACATTTTATTAACTCCTTGAAAACAATAAACATTTGTAACTGGGAAAATGAGTGGTAGCAAGGTTAAAGGTTTTGTTCAGTGCACAGTCTGCCATATGTATACCATACATACCACTGTGACAGATGTGAGTAAGTCACCCTTCTGGAATCTCACATTGGAGAGCTGGAAAAGCACATTGCAATACTGAAATCACTGGATCACCTTAAGAGGGGTCTGCTGCTCACTGAGCAGGTAGTTATTGGCATAGATGTGAAGGGTGGAGAGGTTAATCAGGATGAACATGTAGGAGGCTGGGTTACTGTAGTTAGGTTGAGTGGTAGAAAAGGAAGGCCAGCCCTGTGTTTGAGCACCCTAACAAATTTGCAAAGTTATGTACAGGTGGCAGACCCAGTGGTGGCAACTCTAGATGTTACTGCTACCCCTAACAGCTCATCTAGTATGGGTGATGAAGGCAATGCACGAAGGTGTAGACAATCGGTTGTCATAGGAGATTCCATGATCAGGAGAACTGACAGAATAGTTTGTCGCCCAGATCCCTTCAACGAATGGTTTGCTGTCTCCCTGATGCCAGGGTTCAGCATGTGCTGGACCGAGTGGACAAATTACTGGGAGGGAGGGCATGATCCAGCTGCCTTGGTCCATGTTCGAACCAATGAAAGAATAGATGGAAGATGGAGAATCCGTAAAAATCAATTAAAAGGGGGCGTGGTCTCTCTATGGAGGCTTGAGCAAGCAAATCCTTGGAGCTCCGTACCGCCAGTGGCTACTTTACAGTCTGATCACCTCGCTACAGCTTTTTTATCACCTACTCATTCATGTCTCACAAGTTGAAGACCCCTAGATTCTAGAAAAATCAAAGTATCGGGCAGTTTTTTGCCTCTACAGCTGAGACTCTGAAGGCAGCATCTGAATCCAAGATGGCGCCGCAGCGTGCCTCTGCACACGTTGGAGCCGATTATGAAAATGACTCACCCAGCACAGCAGAGGTTTCCTCTGAAGATCGCACCAGCCTAGATCCATATCCTCTTACTCCTTTGCTTCTGCCTGCACCAGACCTGTCAGCTGCAGAGACACACTGCCAGACTTCACAGTTCCTACGTGCAGCTGGAATCCCTGCTGAGACAGCTCCTTCCAAGGAGGATCCGAATGCCCTAGCTGCTCGGATTGAGAACTCCCTGAAACGTGAGTTGGAGGGGTTGCAACAGCAAATTTCTACAGTAGATGCCAGGGTGGCAGTTTTGAAGTCTAACTCATCCAGCACAGAGGCATAGCTAAAAGCATTAGAATCCCATTAGATTGTAAGCTCTTCGGGGCAGGGTCCTCTCCTCCCGTATCACTGTCTGTATTAGTCTGTTATTTGCAATCCCTATTTAATGTACAGTGCTGCGTAATATGTTGGCGCTATATAAATCCTGTTTAATAATAATAATATTAATCCTCCACTACTTCCATGAAGTCACAACTTACCTCTCTCCATCATCTGCATACTAAAGATAATCATATCTGGGTTTTCCAGAAGCCACTGCTCCCTTTGATTTGCGGGCAACTGTCACTGTGATTCTAAATAGTTTTTTGAATCGCTCACCAACATCTAATATAGAGTTGGACATAGGGTAAATGGTCCACACAATGCTAATACAGCCTTGCCAAGGGAGGTGTTATGCCATGTGCATTTCTACAATATAAAGGAGGAAATATTGCAACAAGCATGGCCCTCTGGACTTTGATGGGGCACACATTCAAATTTTGCCAGACTTATCCAGCCACTTTGAGGATGCATCGCAAAGTACGACCCCTGTTGGATCCTATTCGTACAGCTCAGGCCTCATACAGATGGGGTTTTCTATTCACATTGGTTACCAGGTTGGTTACCAGGAACAACTCCACCTTTTTTCTATACAGATACTCGCAGCTTCCAGCTGTTTGAATTTCTTCAGGCGACCCCTATAGAGATTCCAGACTGGTTGGAGATACCGTTGAATGTTCTGTCACCCTAGGTCCGGAGCTCTAAACCGCTGAGCAATCCTTGTGTAGGTCAGCCTGGTCGCAGTGGCCCGTTGGTCCGGCGGCAGGCCTCAATAAGGACTGATTGCGACAATTGGTTCTAAGTGCCATCTATGCCTTACCTATATGGTCAGCTATGTGGTCAGATATGTTTTTTTCCAGCAGAGCAGATTCTTTACGGTTCCACAAAGACTAGAAGTTATCAATATGTGACAGTTTGTCACAGACGTTTAATTGTTGTTTTACATGATTAAGAAGTTAGACTTTTAGTGCTGGGTACATATGTGCCTATTGTGGGTATTTTATAAACAGGTATAAGGGAATATCCATTGGGGTCGGGAGGTTACCAGATGGTGTCACATTGAGGCCTAA
The DNA here is from genome assembly GCF_032062135.1 of Pyxicephalus adspersus. Taxonomy (NCBI): domain Eukaryota; kingdom Metazoa; phylum Chordata; class Amphibia; order Anura; family Pyxicephalidae; genus Pyxicephalus; species Pyxicephalus adspersus. The sequence goes on from NC_092859.1 coordinate 58,593,172, forward strand.
TTATACTAGTCTGACAGAAGGGTCATACCAGGGCCCCAGGATTCAGTTTTTGATTTTAGGCGCTAGGCAGATTGTTTTGTATTTGTATCCTGTTGTGTCAATCTTAAGTTGTTTACTGCAATGCTATTGGGTTGTTTACGTGTGGGAAATGTTTTATTCACAATTCATTTATATGGAGAGCTTTAGCGAGTTCTTTTGCCGCTGGCGAGCATTGGCTCATCTCTGTGGAGTACCACTTCCCGATTTAGGCCTGCTCCTTTTATATCATTTTTTGGAGCATTTAAGATTTAGTACTTTTGGTGGTGCTCTAATTGAGTTTTTCTGTTTCCTGTTGTTTGGGGCATCACCTTTCTACTTTGGGTGGCACATAAATGTTATATCCAGGGATTTTTCATCCAGCAGGGACATAAGTGCAATAAAAGAGGGAAGCAAGGTTGAACCAACTGCTCACAGAGTTGCATACATTAGAAAGTACTCATATATATAGATATATAGATATAAAACAACAGATCATCTATACTAGAGAGCATATTAAAGAGTTACTTCCTTACAAAACAAAATTTATGTTTACTAAGTGCAAGGGCTATTATTATGAATACGCCAACAAGTGTGGTAGAGCATTGGCCCAGGCTCTTAGGGAAAAGAGGGAGAGGATCCCAGTGTGGCTTCTTCTTCGGGTAGACTGGTTTGTACCTCCTCAGACATAGGGGAGACCTTCAGGGCATTTTATATTTTTCTGCCCAACTTGGATGCAGGCGGTGGATTTAATCTGAGGTTTATCTCAGTTCCTCGGGATTGCCTACTTTTCCAGGAAGAATAGTGGAATTCTTAGGGGCCCCAATTACGGCTGAGGAATTAGCTGCGGCCATTTCCGGAGCAGCCACCGGGAAGGCTCCTGGGCTCGATGGTCTAACTATCTGGTATTATAAAAGCTTTCTTTCCACACTATCTTCAGGATATCTATCAGCTATTAACGCGCTGTCCACGGGGGCACAGCGGCACATATTTCCTTATTGCTCAAATCGAAAAGGACTCTAATTCCTGTTCCAGCTACAGACTGATTTCACTCTTGAACTGCGACCTCAAACTGTTCAGCAGTATTCTAGCCAAGCACCTCACTCCCTTGATTCAATCCATTACCCACCCGGATCAGAGAGGGTTTCTGCCTGGTCACGAAGCTCCTGACAATACAATCAGAATGCTTAATTTGATAAAATATGTACCAACCCATAAGATTCAAGCAATGTTACTAGCAGCAGATGCCGTAATGGCCTTTGATAGGGGAGATTGGGGCTTTTTGAAATTAACATTGTTTCATGTTGATCTACCTCCTAACCTAGTAACATGGATTAAATCCCTGTATTCAGCCCCAATGGTCAGATTAAAGTAAATGGATTACTGTCCCAGGCCCTTTTCTTTAAGCAACGGTACACGCCATGGATACTTTTTATCCCCTCTACTATTTATTTCAATTTTAGAACTGTTTCTGCGGCATATCAGAAGTAATCACAAAATACAGGGTTTATACATACAGAATCAAGAGAACAAAGTGGCTGCATACGCAGATAATCTGCTCTTTTATGTCTCATCACCTAATCTATTGGAAGAGATTACCATGTACTCCAGTTTGTTCAAATATAAGATCAATTTCTTAAAATCTGAGGCACTTTCCATATCTCTTTCTGCTGAGACCGTGGAGGCATTGGCACATTTTTTCCCTTTCAAATGGGCAAAGTCTGCTATATCATATTTGGGGACAAAGATTTCTAAAGATCTGTCTCTGTTTGTGAATTTAAATTTTCTTCTACTCTTGAACGCATTAAGGAGAGATTTACAAAGTTGGAAACAAAATACATTCTCCAGGTTTGGTAGGTGTAATATCCTAAAGATGAACGTGATGTTGCGTTTGCTGTATTTGCTCCAAACTCTCCCAGTACATGTGCCGTATCTTGTGTTGTGCAGGTTTAGACAGGAGTTTCTCCGCTTTGTCTTGGGGGCCCACTTGTGTATCAGAAGGCAGTACACCTTTGAGATTGATTGGTGTAGGAATGGTAATCAGAAACCATGGGTGGCACTGGAAGATGCAATCTCACCTGTTCCATTGGCAGGGGCTGCATGGTCTCCATCTGAGACTCTTTCATTGGGCCTTAGGCCCCCAATAATAGGGACCACTCTGTGCATTGTCCAAAGCCACTTCAAGATTCCTGTTATTAGTACCTACCCGTCACCTCTATCACCTATTTTGTTGATTTGGTCACCCCAAGTTTCAGCTTGGCCTATCAGATCCTAGGTTTCCTAGGATCCTGTGGGATCTTTAGAGCCACACACTTTTTATGTGGATATGAGTAGGAGACAGTTACCGATCTGCAGGCAGATCATTCTCTCCCAGAATTAGACGCTTGGCGCTGTGTACAAATAAACTATTTTCTTTGTTCATTTCCTCCACCAGCTCAATTTGTACATCCACTCTCGAAGCTAGAATCAGTTTGTATTTCTACAGGTCCAATCTGGGAAACGCTTTTGTTTGCATACCATTTACTGTTGAATTAACTTGCGCCACCATCATTACCTTTTGTTGACAATAGGAAAGAGATCTTAATATTACGCTCTCCCCAGAAGAGCGAGAACAACTCCTGCATTCAGGTCACATGGCTGCTCATGAATATCAGGAATTGAACTAAAAAATTCTCACTTGTTGGTACAGAGTGCCAACAATTCTAGTTAAAATCTATCCAAACGCAGACGATTGCTGTTGGTGATGTAAGGCCGATGCAGGGAGTCTCCTTCATATATTTTGGGAGTGTCCTTTATTGGCTCCCTTTTGGGGACAAGTAGCTGACATTGCTGAGGAATTAACAGATGTAAACATCCAAAACAGCCCAGAATTAGTACTTTTACACCTGATTGCATGGTCTAGGAAAAATTATCACAACTCGCTGCTCAAACATGCAGCAAAAGCATGAATCCCTGCATTGTGGAAACAATATTCCCCTCACTATATCCCAATGGTTCAGACGGATCAATGAGATCATGTCTATGGAGGATTTGATCTCGACACGTGACGGGAGATCAGATAAGTTTCGTAAGACATGGTTCTTTTGGCTCCAATATACCTATTCACAAGATTATCTTTCGGTTATGTATGGGGCTGACAGTGCTGATGATATATAATAGCTCACTAACAGGTGGTCGGATTGTTTTTGAACACATCTATGTAACATATTATTTGGCCCATATTAGGTCTAGGTGTTAATGCCATCTTCCCACCCCCTTTTCCTATTTTTGTTCAAGTTCTCCAAACCCCTCCACCCCACCCCCCTTTTTTTTTGTTGTTAATTATTTATAAAACGTTCCTCAGTGACCAGTCGTTAACCTGACTGCTTGTGCATATAATGTTTATTTTTTGATACTTTATATTTGTATGGTTCACTGTTTTGTACTGTATATTCGACTGTTTACTGAATAAAAATATAAAATGAAAAAAAAAATCAATTTAAAGAACTAGGTTTTAAGTTGAAGGAAAGCACATCCAAGGTTAAATTTTCTGGAATATTGCCTGTGCCATGCCCAACACAGCAAAGGCAGTGGGAGCTTGAACAGCTAAACCCATGGCTTAAGTTCTGGTCTAATAAGGAAGGGTTTGGGTTCTTAGAGCACTGGGCTGACTTTTAATTGGGGTACAACCTTTATGTCAGAGATGGTTTGCACCTAAATGGAAAGGGGATCTGCTGTGCTAGGGGAAAGATTTAGGGTAATGGTGAGTGGATATTTAAACTAGGACAGAGGAGGGTGGGACAGTTAACTAATGCGGCAGAAAGGTCAAACAGGGGTCAGTGGGGGGTGGAATGTAGATAGTTGGGGGGAGGGTATCGAATACATTTAAGGAGCGTGGCATGTTACACAAACATTGGATAGCGTAGTATATGATTGAGAAACAACTGGGAAAAATTAAGGTTGACAAAGCACCAGGACCTGATGGATTACATCCAGGTGTCCTCAAAGAGCTGGGCTCAATTATTTCAAAGCCATTGTTTCTCATTTTTAGAGACTCCTTAGTCACTGGCAAGGTACCGATGGATTGGCGTGAGGCCAATGTGGTTCCTGTCTTCAAAAAGGGAGCAAAGTAATTACCAGGTAACTACAGACCTGTTAGTTTAATGTCTGTAGTTTGAAAGGACTTAGAGAGTTTGTTAAAGAACCACATAGAGGAGTTTCTGCTAGAAAATATTATTTTAAGTGATAGTTAGCATGGCTTCAAAGAAAGACAGAAGTTGTCAAACAAATGTACTCTTTTTATGAGGAAGTAAGTAAACAAGTAGACAGTGGAACAGCAGTTCATATAGTGTACTTGGAATTTGCTAAAGCATTTGGGCAGCCAAGTGGCAAATTACATTTAATATAGATAAATGTAAAATTATGCACTTGGAGCTAACAACATGCATGCTTCATACTGTCTAGGGGAAATACATTTGGGGGAGTCAGAAATGGAAAAGGATCTGGGGGTTCTGGTATATCATAGACTTAATAACAGCATGTAATGCCAAGCTGCAATATCTAAAACTAGTAAAGTACTTTCTTGTATTAAAAGAAGAATAGACCGCAGAGATGGAAACATTATCCTGCCCCTGTAGGAAGCATTGGTCAGACCACATCTGGAATATGCAGTCCAGTTAGGGGCACCAGTTCACAAAAAGGACATTGTTAAATTGGAGAAAGTGCAGAGAAGGCCAACTAAATTAATAAAAGGAATGGAGGAGCTAAGCTATGAGGAGATATTAGCTGAACAGATTGTATTCTCCCTTGAGGGGGATATGATCACCTTGTATAAATATAAAAACGGTCCATATAGAGAACTCTCTTCCCCATTATTCACTTTGAGATCATTACAAAGAACAAGAGGGCACTCTTTGTATCTGGAGGAAAAGAAGTTTAAGCTCCGGATAAGGAAGGGATTCTTCACTGTAAGGTCTGTGAAAATGTGGAATCAGCTCCCTCAGGAAGTAATTTCAGCAACTATTATAGATTACTTTAAGGAAAAGCTAGATGTTTTTCTAGAAGCACAGAATATAACTGGGTATTAAGGCTTTAAAGTAAAAATAACAGTGACTGTTGATCCAGGCAACATCCGATTGCCTCATGGAATCAGAAAGGAATTTTTTTCCCCTGTTTTTTCCCCTTTTTTTCAACCTAACCTACTAAGTAACTATGTAGTACTATTTGTACTGAAAAACAAATGGATTTGGCAAACAGTGCTGGTAAAGCGGCAATAGTTTAGGGAGCCTGTTCACCAATGCTAGAAGTCTTGCAAATAAACAAAGGGAGTTGTAAGCCTTAATTAATGAAGAACATTATGACTTAGTTAGTATTGCTGTATCCTGGCTTTTTTCTTCACATGACTGTAAAATTCCTGGTTATAATCTTTTTCGTAAGGACAGAGTCAAACGAAAAGATGGTGGTATCTGTCTGAATGTGAGAAGTGAGTTGAAAGTGGATATGAAAGAAGAAATTGTTGATGGAGCATGCAATGAAGTTGAGACAATATGGGTGGAGTTGAATGTGGGGATGCATAATACACAGTGAATTATTGGAGTCTGCTAAAGGCCCCCAAGTGCTAAGGAAGAAATAGAGAATCAACTACTAGCACAAATAGAAAAAGCGGCACAATCTTGAAATGTTTTATTCATGGGAGATTTCAACTACCCTGACATGGACTGGAGTATTGGCACTGCAGGAACAGCAAAAGGGAAGACATTTATGAATTTATTACAAGATAATTTTATGGTACAGTTTATAGAAGGCCCAACTAGACATGATACTCTGATGAACCTAGTTCTTTCTAACAATGCAGAGCTTATAACAAATGTGCATATAAAAGAGAATCTGGGTAGCAGTGACTATAATATGATTTCATTTATTGTAAGCTGTAAACAGGAAGCAAAAACAGGAAAGATAAAAACATTTAATTTTAGGAGAGCAAATTTTCCTTTATAAAGGGTGGCTCTCTGTGACTTGGACTGGGAGACAATATTGTCATCAAAGAACACAGAACAGAAATGGTAATGTTTCAAATCTGTTCTACACAAGTATATAAATATAAATAGGTTTGAGAGGTTAAGAATAAAACTTATGTGGCTAACAGCTGATGTTAAAAAAGCCATAAAGAACAAGAAAAGGGCATTCCAAAACTATAAAAAAGAAGGATCACCTTCATCGTTTGAAAAGTATAAAGATAACAAAAGATGTAAAAAGGAGATAAAATGTGCAAAACTTTAAAATGAAAGACAGATTGTAGTAAAGTAAGTCAAACCCCCAATTTTTTTTCAAATATATAAATGGCAAAAAGATCAGATCTGAGCATGTAGGCCCCTTAAGAGATGTCTCTGGGTTGGTAACTCTGGACAAAGAAAAGGTGGATGTACTAAACACTTTTTTAGCTCTGTGTTCATAAAGGAAAATGGCAGAGCTCAAGTCCAAATTCATTATAGCCATATTACTGCCTTAAAAAGGTCACAATGGCTCAAATGTGATATGATTGAGAAACAGTTGGGCAAAATTAGGATTGACAAAGCACCAGGACCTGATGGATTACATCCACGTGTCCTCAAAGAGCTGAGCTCAGTTATTTCAAACCTATTACTTCTAATTTTTAGAGCCTCTTTATTCACTGGCATGGTACTAATGGATTGGTGTAAGGCCAGTGTGGTTCCTATCTTCAAAAAGGAGCAAAGTCTTTACCAAGTAACTACAGACCTATTAGTTTAACATCCATAGTTGGAAAGGTCCTAGAGAGTTTGATTAGGAAACTACATAGAGGAGTTTCTACTAGAAAATATTATTATAAGTGATGATGGCTTCAAGACCAAAGTTGTAAAACAAATTTACTCTTTTTATAAGGAAGTAAGTAAACAGGTAGACAGTGAGTAGCAGTTGATATAGTGTACTTGGACTTTGCTAAAACATTTGACACTGTACCCCATAGACGGTTAATGTGCAAGTTAGACTCAATGGCCTTGATTTATCAACAGAACGCGCTTAAGCTCCCCAGTCCAGAATACGCGCCATTCGAAAAGGCGTAATAGCACGAGCCTGATTTGTGTGTGTATGTCAAAATACATACAAAGCAGACCAAGAGCTCATGATGAGGGTAAGTGCAAACCGAAAGGCAATAGCAAAAGGAATCCCTGGTAGAAAAAAGGATTTTATTGTTGCAAAGACTATATATATATATATATATATATATATACTTTCAGTAAAAGTTGCAATAACTTATCCAGTTATCGGTTTGCACTTACCCTCATCATGAGCTCTTGGTCTGCTTTGGGGCTCTATATATATTTGAATGAAGATGACAAGATACTGTTATGTATAATATATGTAGAGATGAGCGAATTTCTCGAAAATTCGATTCGGCCAGTTCACCGAATTTTTCGAAAAGATTTGCTTCGATCCAAATTTATTTGCGGCAAATCGCCTTAAAAAGCGTCTATTTCTGGCCTGCAGAGAGCCTTGATAGTGGTGTAGAACACTGTGCCATGCAGTAACACGCATAGGGAGTCTGCTGTGGTAGTGAAATAATACTGTGAGTCAGAATGACATGCAGATGACAAGCGTTGCTATTAGAATCACTGCACACTTCACTTATTTGGGCAGTCACGGGGCCAAAACTGACCAAATAACTCAAGTATGAACTCACCCTTACAGGTCCATGTTAGCGTCCAGAAGAAGCCCACTCCTTTTACACCCTCATCAGCTGATTCCATATAGATTTCTACCGAACCTGTTCTAATAACCGCTTATACAAGTAGAGCTCCCCCTACAGAGTGGAGAGGGTGTCAGCAGTAAGTTTGTGTTGACGTCACTGATTATTTTGCGGTTCCTCTGATGCGTCAGAACAATAACCCACAAAAAACGGATCCTGTCTGTGGAGCATATTCCTTCACTCGGTCAGCATTTGCTCAATAATCCATCAGTATTGCTAATAAATTGCTAATTAAAAAAAAAACAGGAGTGGATCCAAAACAGAGATGACATGTGAATGGAATATTTGCATGTCTTCTGTGTTTTGAACCCACTCCTGCTCTTGGCTACCAAATCACAAGCCAATTCTGATGGGACCATACAGGCCTTACAGCTGCTACACAGGCACGATCCATTGTGCGTCTCTTTTTTCCTTCCTTCTGACAGATCAGAAGAAGGGTCAAATAAATAGTGATGTCATACAGGCCAAAATGGCAAAATGGTGGCCCAGTCATGGAGTAGGGAGGGTGGGAAAACAGCTTGAGAAGTCCACAGAGTGGAACAATGACATAGTGGTGAGGTGGAAGCAGCATGAGGAGACCACAGAGTGGCCCATTGACAGAGTCTGAAGGTGGCGGCAGCATCAGGAGGCCACAGAATGGCACAATGACAGTGTGGAGGTGGCAACAGCATCAGAAGGCCACAGAGTGGCACAATGACAGAGTCTGGAGTTGGCGACAGCATCAGGAGGCTACAGAGTGGCACAATGACAGATAGTGGAGGTGGCAGCAGCAGCACCAGGCGGAGGCCACAGAGTGGCACAGTGACCGAGTGTGAAGGTGGCAGCAGAATCAGGAGGCCACAGAGTGGCACAATGACGGAGTGTGGAGGTGGCAGCAGCATGAGTAGGCCCCAGAGTGGCACAATGACAGAGTCTGGAGGTGGCGACAGCATCAGGAGGCAACAAAGGGGCACAATGACATAGATTGGAGGTGACAGCAGCATGAGTAGGCCACAGAATGGCAGAATGACAGAGTGTGGAGATGGCGACAGCAACAGCAGGCCACAGAGTGGCACAATGACAGAGCGCGGAGGTGGCGGCAGCAGCAGCATCAGGCGGAGACCATAGAGTGGCACAATGACATAGTGTGGAGGTGGCGACGGCTTCAGGAGACCACAGAGTGGCACAATGACAGAGTGTGGAGGTGGCGGCAGCAGCATCAGGGCGGAGACCACAGAGTGGCACAATGACAGAGTGTGGAGGTGGCCGCAGCATCAGGAGGCTACAGAGTGGCACAATGACAGAGCGTGGAGGTGGCGGCAGCAGCAGCATCAGGCGGAGACCACAGAGTGGCAGATCATCTAATCAGATGCATCAGGCATTGGTGGGTGGAAATCCTGGCAGATCCATGCCTGATTCATCTTGACAAAGGTCAGTCACTCCACGTTTTGGGTGGACAGGCCAGTTCTTCTTGGGGTAACTATGGCCAACGCCGCACTAAACACCCGCTCTGATACCACACTACTGGCCAGGTAGGACAGCTTTTCTAGGGCAAACTCGGCCACAAATCCAATTTGGCTGCCCAGTAGTCCAGCGGATCTTCAATGACGGCTGGCAGGGTGCACTCCAAGTATGCCACCACCTGCTGGTTCAGGTTCTGCTCTATGTCTAGCTGCTGGTGAGTAGTTTCTTCACTATGCGGGTGAAGAATGCTGCTCATCAGCGAGTCTAGACTCAGGCTGCTGCTGATGGAGCTGGTACTGCTCCTGCCACCAGACCCCTCCCCAGCAGTGTGAGTGCAGAAGGCCTCCCCGGTCAGACCTGCAAGAGGATGGATGATGGCACAGATAGGCAGCGGCCAACTGACTATATAGGATGTCTCTGTAGTAGTTCAGTTTGTCCTCCCTCTCAGCGGGTGTAAAAAAGGCCCCCATTTTGGACCGGTAGCGAGGGTCCAACAAGGTGGAGAGCCAGAAGTCATCCCTTTGCCGAATGGTGACAATTCGGCTGTCACTACGCAAGCAAGTGAGCATGCAGCAGGCCATATGTGCAAGTGACTCGGAGGGACTCTCTGCCTCCATCTCCACTGGATACTGCCATGGTGTGTCTGGGTCCTCTGCCTCGTCTTCCTCATCTCCCTCTTGCTTCTCTGCTGCTACTGCTCCTCCTCTCCTGTCACCTGAGTGAAAAAACCACCCATTTCGCTATACATTGCTTGTGTTCCAATGTCCTCCTCCTCCTCCAGTTCAGCCCCCACAGGGCTCATGTGGCTGTGAGACCTAGGCGCCACGTCTCCAGTCCCCTGACCAGGCAGATTTACCAGCATCTGTTCCAGGACATGAAGCAGTGGAATGACGTTCATCCCGTAGTCCTGGCGACTGACAAATAACGTGGCCTCCTCAAAGGGCCTGAGCAAACGACAGGTGTCACGCATGAGCTGCCACTGGCTGACATCGAAGTTACACATGGGAGTACTCCTATCCGCTTGGATCATCAAAAAATCGTTGATGGCCTTTCTCTGTTCGTATAGTGGGTCCAACATATGGAGGGTGGAATTCCAACGGGTGGAAACGTCGCGTATGAGCCTATGTTGGGGGATGCCGTTCTGCCGCTGCAGCTCAAGGAGGGTGTGCTTTGCGGTGTACGAGTGGCTGCAGTGCACGCAAAGTTTCCTGGCCATTTTTTTTTTGATGTCTTGGAGATAGGTGGAAGGCTTCAGGAACCGCTTGACAACCAGACTGAACACATGTGCCATGCAGGGCGCATGGCTCAGCCTTCCCTGACACAGCGCCGACACCATGTTCTTACCGTTGTCGGTCACCATGGTTCCGATTTTGAGTTGTCGCGGAGAAAGACAGGATTCGATTTCTTAATGAACTACACGGAACAGTTCCTCCCCTATGTGACTCCGTTCGCCCAGGCAAACCAGGTGCAGAACAGCGTGACACCGCTGTGCCCTGCACATGTGGTATGCTGGAGGGGCACTGTGAATTGTCCCTGCAGCGGAGGCTGAGGACACGGTGGAGGATGAGGAGGCAGAGGCGGACGTTGTCGCAGGACCAGCGGCGTGAGAAGGTGGAGGTGGAAGCGGTGTCACCTGGCCAAGTTGCTGGTGTGGCTATGCAGAAACCACATTCACCCAGTGGGCCGTAAAGGACATGTATTGTCCCTGACTGTGGTTACAGCTCCACACAACGGCGCTGCCGTGCACTTTGGCAGACACCGACAGGCTCAAGGACTGGCCCACCTTCTGTTCTACATATTTGTGCAGAGCTTGTACTGCATTTTTTGCAAAGAAATGACGGCTTGGGACTCCCCACCTCAGCTCGGAACAAGCAGAGTCCACCACTTGGAAAGGGAGGGACTGCAGCACCAGCAACTTGGACAGGAACACATTCACCTTCTGCGCCGTTGGAGTGCACGCATACAGTTGTCTCTTGGCAATCGCTTCGGTGATCGATTGCTGACAAAATGACTGATGAGGAGTAGGAGGAGCAGGAGCATCTGGACCAGCAGAAGATGGAAATGACATACAGCTCCCTTCGGCTGAGGTGATGGAGCCTTGACTGCCTGAAAGCCGGTGCATGCCACTGGGTGATGCAGCGGTTGCAGGGCACTTTATGGTGACACTGCATATGTTGACGCAGGGCTGTGGTGCCAACATTGGCACCCTGACCACACTTTACCTTCTGCCCACATATTCCATATATGGCCATGTTAACCTCCTCTGGCGGCTTAACAAAAAACTGCCACACCACCGAGTAGGTGAATTTCCCCCCAACACTCCGCACTGACTGACTGCTACCGCCGCTGCCTCCGTGAACCCCTGCACCACTACTTCCCGGGCAGGTAGGCTGCTGCAAAGCAGGTGGTCTACCCCGGGCACGTTTGGCTCCCGAACTCCCACTGCTGCCACCCTGCTGACTCCCAGCCATGCTACCACCTTGCTGGCTCAGCCACTGCCTCACGGGCAAGCTGCCACCCTCTTCTCCTGGTGATGATGAAGCCCCTACTTCACCCGACTCCCAAGTGCCATCGGCTTCATCATCATCGAGTAGTGTCTGCACGTCACTGATGACCTCCTCAACGGTCTCTGGGTCAGGAGCCTGATGGCTCGCAACACCACCTCCCACGCCACTCACCTCAGCACAACTTGCCCTCCTAGTGGAGGAAGCGGCGGATGTCTCCACCAGATCTTGGCTAGGCAGTAGCTGCTGACTGTCCAACTACTAGCTCGTCCTTGCTGTATAGTGAAGCTGAGCCCACAGCAAACAATACCTCTGTGGCTGAGGGAACAGCAAAGGACAGAGACAGGTTGAGGACAGGTGAAGGCACAGGGCCTGCTCCTGGGCCATGCCAACTAAGGGTTGTGTCTGACTAACTCACCGACTGTTGGCTTGGGGTGTCTGATGTCACTTGGGATGACGTGGATGACCGAGTTAACCAATCAAGAACCGCTGGGTTGCTGGTCAAGACACAACTGCTAGATGACACGAGGAGCTAAGGACTCTCGCTGCGACTCCTGCTGACACGCCCCTTTACCTTGCTGCATCCTCTGCCTGCGCAAGAAACATTTAAGCCTCTGCCAATCCTCTGTGCATGGCCTGGCACTTCTCTGTCTGACATACTTTTAGCTGAACTAAATAAATTAAAAGCAAATTAAAACACCCCTAAAAGAAATTAATATATTTTTCTTTTTGTACAGAAATAGGCCACTAAACGCTTTTACCACAAATAACTGCAACAGTGAACTGCATATATGTTTTTCTCTGTGTACTCAAATATGTCACTAAACGCTTTCCTCACATATAACTGCAAAAGTGAACTGAGAATATATTTTTCTTTTTGACCGGAAATAGGCCACTAATTGCTTTCACCACAAATAACTGCATCAGTGAAGTGCATATATATATTTCTGTTTCTACTGAAATAGGCCACTAAACGCTTTTACCACAAATACCTTCAACAGTAAACTGCGTATATATTTTTCTTTTTGTACTCAAATACATCACTTGACGCTTTCACCACATAGAACTGCAAAAGTGAACTGAGAATATATTTTTCTTTTTGTACTGAAATAGGCCACTAAACGCTTTCACCACAAATAACTTCAGAAGTGAACTGAGTATATATTTTTCTGTTGGTACTGAAATAGGCCACTAAACGCTTTCACCACAAATAACTGCAATAGTGAACTGAGAATATATTTTTCTTTTTGTACTGATATAGGCCACTAAACGCTTTCTCCACATATACCTGCAGTAGTCATCTGAGAATATATTCTTCTTTTTGTACTGAAATAGGCCACTAAACACCTTCACCACAAACAACTGCAACAGTGAAGAGCGTGTATATTTTTCTTTCTGTACTGAAATAGGCCACTAAACGCTTTCACCACAAATATATGCGAAAGTGAAGTGCGTTTATTTTTTTTTTGTACTGAAATATACCACTAAACGCTTTCAACACAAATAACTGGAACAGTGAACTTCGTATATATTTTTGTTTTTGTACTCAAATACGTCACTAAACGCTTTCACCACAAACAACTGCAACAGTGAAGTGCGTATATATTTTTCTTTTTGTAGCAACAGTGAAGTGCGTATATATTTTTCTTTTTGTATTGCAAAAGGCCACTAACTGCTTTCATCACAAATAACTGCAACAGTGATGTGCGTACATATTTTTCTTTTTGTACTCAAATATATCACTAAACGCTTTCACCACAAATAACTGCAGGAGTGAACTGAGAATATGTTTTTCTTTTTGTACTGAAATAGGCCACTAAACGCTATCACCACAAATAACTGCAACAGTGAAGTGCGTGTATATTTTTCTTTCTGTACTGAAATAGGCCACTAAACTCTTTCACCACAAATATATGCAAAAGTGAAGTGCGTTTATATTTTTTTTTTGTACTGAAATATACCACTAAATGCTTTTAACACAAATAACTGGAACAGTGAACTTCGTATATATTTTTATTTTTGTACTCAAATACGTCACTAAACGCTTTCACCACATATAACTGCAGAAGTGAACTGAGAATATATTTTTATTTTTGTACTCAAATACGTCACTAAACGCTTTCACCACATATAACTGCAGAAGTGAACTGAGAATATATTTTTGTACTGAAATATGTCACCAAACGCTTTCATCACAAATAACTGCAACAGTGAAGTGCGTATATATTTTTCTTTTTGTACTGCAAAAGGCCACTAAACGCTTTCTCCACAAATATCTGCAACAGTGAAATGTGTATATATTTTTCTGAAAATATAAATTGCTGGAATGACAGAGCTGTATAATGGCTATTTGGATCCCCAAATAATCTTTCCCTGCACTTGTAAATCGCTTTTGTAGCGCTGTCCCTAGCGCCTTCTGACGTCTCTCCCTGCACTAAGATGCTGTGAAATGATTCCTCGCTATCCTTTCCAGGCAAGGAGCTGAGGAACAGAGTGGAGCCGCTGAACAGGGTGGAGCCGGGGAGAAGGATGGAGCTGGCTGCTCTGCAGGAGATGGGGGGCCGGCAGGACCTATTGGGATTTGCCAACCCAGCCTTTGAATAATTGCGTGATTTAGCTGAGATTGTTGGCCCAGGGATTCACTTAACATGTTACAGAGATTGTCAACTGTGAACATGTAGGCACCCAAAGTGGCCGATTGTTGTTGGACCGATTCTATTCCACACTGCATGGCCTCCGGATGTTGTTGATTAAATTCTCGATGAATGAAGTTTTCATGTAGGAGTGTAAGGACCTGTTCCAAATTATTTGAACTTGGGGCAGACATCCTTGACTCCACTACTATCAAATTGGCCAACCAGCTTCTGAGTGAGGCATATAAGCTGGCTGCCCACACTGGGTTGACCCAATCCACCTGCATCCACTGGTTGCTACAAAGGGAAAAAAAAATTACTAAAATATCACATAACTTTGTAGGTCACCATGACATTATGTGGACGGCATCCTGACATTGGAACATCAACAAATGTTAGACAAAATGTTAGACACATTTATTCTGAATCCTAAACATTAAACATGGGTTGCTTACAGAAACCTCAGGGGTCACCTCTTCTTCTTGTGGTAAATGTCCACCTGAGGGACCTTAAACAAAAAAATAACAAATGGAACACATTGGGAAAGGTTCTTTCCCACCCAACACATCCAAAAATACACACTAATGGACCAGTTCTTGCCTACCTCGACAGTGGATGCAGCCCGTGAAAACTCTTCAGAACCAGAAACCAGCAGACTTGGATATTCTACAAGAGCACATGATATATCACATCAAAATGTGAATGAATGTGGTGAAAAATCTTCACATATGAAAAGTCCCCAATATTTCGCACAGGCACAATTATTTTTTACATTCAGACAGAAATTGGAGTCTACTTTAAATATTTAACTCAATAGGCAGGCAGACATTCCCAAAGGAAGGCTGCACCAGAAACATCTCCCACAAAAATTTAACAAATCTTCTATATATATAGATATATTATAGAGAGATTGAAGGTTAATATTTAGCTTTCGGAAGGCTGAACACACACACAAAGCAAATTACTTGTATTCTCCTCCAGGCTTCTCTGCACAAAAACAAATGAAATAGAGTGAGCTTGACTCAAGTTCATTTGGATTGATCAGTTCACCACAAATATAGTCAAAAAACATAACACTCCTAGAGTAAAAAATGTGTGGAATGAAACACTCATATTACACAAATGAGTGTGGTTATTAAGATGATTAGAGACAGGTGCACAATGTCACACAAGATATACCATGAAGGTTCATCTTACCAGGAGGAAGCCCAGTGTCATGAGGACAGGAGGGGACTGCTGCGTCTCAGGGCGTACTATTGTAAAAAAAAATGAAATACACACATTGTTGATGCAAGTCAAAGCAAGTTAAAAATACACTAAAGAGGTCATTTTAAAAAAAATGATCCCATATTTCACCCCAAGCATAAATAAGTAAAAACATAATCGAATTTTGTTCTTAATGTTAAAGACTAAACTGTTACAATCCCAAAAAATCACCAAAATAAATTAACATTGGTAATTAGGTAATGTAAAAGGATTGAACATAGTTGCCAAGCATCAGAATCATCCCGGTAGTCCAACCTCTACCACAGTTTCTGGCCCAATTAATGGCAACGCCAATCTTTCGTACTCCCTGAGACGCTGCACAAGATGTTCCGGATAGGTCCCACTCCTTCCGGCCTCTTTGACCAGGACATGAGCGTTTTGTGTGCACGTTCATGCGCGTTACGTGCACTCGTTCTTTTGCGTGCTCAAATGTGCGCCGGGGCAAGAATTGTGCATGTTCTTATCATGGAGGAGGATATTGAGGTGGAGTTGCTTTTCAGCACTACTGTTGTGGCAACGAACACAACTCTTCTGGTTACTGCAGAGGAAGCGCAGCAACAACCCAAGAATCAGCCTTCAACTTTGCGACCGATCCAGGAGCCACGCGTTTTCGTGGAGTGTAGCCACCTGGATAGTATCCTAAGTGACCAGAATGTCAAAAGGCGTTTCCGCCTTTCCCACCAGGTCATCTATGACCTGTACAGCTTGCTGCAAGCTAAAATTGCTCCAAAAACAAAGAGAAGCCAGGCTTTGCCAAGAATGGCCAGGCTCTTGGCCACTCTCTATATTTTAGGAAGGGGTTCCTTTCAAACCTCCTCGGCCTTAATTTGTGGACTAAGTCAGCCTACAGTTTCCAGGGTTTTTATGAAGGTCATAAATGCCATTGTGGACCTTGTCCCACTATATACTCACTTCCCTCAAACAGCTCAGGAGTGGACGTAAAGATGGATTTCTTTAGGTGAGCAAGCTTTCCTAATGTTTTGGCACCCATGTGGCAATTTGGGCCCCTGAACGGCAGGAAATCACTTTTTGCAACCGGAAGCAATATCATTCACTGAATGTACAAATAGACTCTGATGCCAACAGGAAAATCATGAGTGCATGCACAGGTTTCCCAGGATCATGCCATGATGCCCATATCCTGCATCAGACAGCCCTCTACTATAAATTCATCTCTGGAGGCTGGTTAATAGGTAATGTATATTGTCATTACTGTAATACAACTAACAGTAGTAAAATCATAAAGACATCTATTATATTGCTAAGTCTCTTTGCATTGTCAGAATGCCAGACTATAACCTATATTGTATATATGTCATATTTTGTGCTAATATCTAATTTAGCAAATAGTTTATAAATATTGTACAATACTGGGAGCATGGGGGAAGAACTAACTTTCAGATTTTCCCAGAAGCCCTAGTATAATTACTATGTAACTCCGGTGTTACACAGCACCCACAGAACACTTACTATACCAAGAACTAACACTTATTATGTTTGTCTTTTAGCAGCTGACAAACGATACAGGCAGCTTCCAAGGCTTATGACAGCTGTGCGTCACCCCCGGTCTGAAGCAGAGCATAATTACAACAAGGATTTGCATAAAAGCTGGGGGGTTGTGGAGCACACCATCAGGCTGCTAAAAGCATGGTTTATTTGCTTGGTGCGGCACGGTGGTGAACACCTCTGCGCACCTTGGAAAGCTGTCCGAGTCATCATGGCATGCTGCGTCCTGCATAACCTGTGCTTGCACCATGGTGATACCTGGGACATTCCAGAGGAACTCGAGCCAGAGGTGCACAACATTCCGCCTCCAGCTCCCAAAGCACAACAGAGGGCCGTCGAGCCAGGGATGAACCTATTGCCAATGTCTTTGCTCGAGAGTATTTACATGTGTTTACAATGCATGCATTACATATTTCAGCACATCATGTTTGGGTTACAAACCAACCTAGGAGTTTAAGTCAGAGCAAGCACACTTTAATGGTTTGGGAAATGAAATAGCAGACATAATTGTGTAAGAGCTGGACCTTTATGTCACACTTTGCCAACACATTGCCAACCTGGGGCAATTTAGTGCAGATTTGGGCAAGCATTGCTTATGTTGCCAGAAAAGCATGAAAAATACAATTCAGCACCATGTAGTTGCCACCAAAACATGATTAACCATGCTGCTTAACACATCCTAATAATGTAATCTATTTACCTACAGGGTGATAATATCCCTCTGCTGTGCTGCCAAGCATCTGGAATGTCACATCACAGACTACTGTACATTCGTGGATAATATTGCTTCCAGTTAAAGATGAAATCCACCTTTATGTTCTTCCACTCCCAAGCTGATGTGAGGAACTGAATATATCATAGGCCAAGGTCTAAAATGGCATTTAAACCTTCAGAAACACCCAGGAAACTGTAGACTGGCTCAGTGCACAAATTAAGGGCAACGTGGTTTGAAAGGACTCCCTTCGTAAAATATATAGAGTGTCCATGAGCCTCGTCATTTTTGTCACATTCTAGCTTCCAGAAAGATGTACAGGTCATGGATGACCTGGCGGGACAGGCGGGAATGCCTTTTGACATTCTGGTCATTGGTTTGAGGAGCAAAGAAATGTGTACTAAAGTACATTGTCCGTGGCATTTTTCAATACAAAATTACTAATGATTAGAATCATGTAAACACATAAATAAAGAATACTATCTGGTATTTAACCACCTGGCCGTTAAACCCGACCTTGGTTCGGGGTAAAAACACTTGCAAAAAGTGTTAAACCCAAA
>NC_092859.1:58612308-58615530 GCF_032062135.1 Pyxicephalus adspersus
TTCATGATATCTACTAGACCCTTGTTCGGACATATTTCTGTAACTTACAGGTCTACAATTTAAAAAAAAAATTTCATGAAAAACAGTGTACCGCTTTTGGTACAGAAATCTAGATATCAGTGTAACGCCCAGGTGGTTAAGAGTGCTTGACCCTGCTTGTGAGTTTGGCAATCAATGTGGTTTGATGTTGTGCTTGGCAACCTAGACCTCCTTTCATTACCATCAGATGTGTTAGAATGAGTATGCAACTCAGCTGGACAACTAATTGAGAACCTGTTTGGACAGCAAGTGGAAGTGTGTATACAATAGGGCTAAGATCAGGCAGCACAGCACAATGACAACAAACCTATAACACTACTACAAACGAATAGAGGAGTTGTGTGGCAGAAAATCAACATGAGTACAAATGTCAGAGTAATAAAATTAAAACAATAAAAAACAAAGAATGAAAAACCATGTCAATTTATTCCTAAAAGAATGTACATAATACATTCAAATACCAATATGTGACAATGTGAATTTGAGAATGGGACAAAGGCAAACAGGGGGGTCAAGTAGCAGTTTGGAGTACTTGGAGAACTGCATACATTTGTACTGAAAATTTGTTGAAAAAAATGACAAAACATTGCAGAAGATTTGCTAAACAACATAAAATGACATTACAAACCAAGCACAAAAACATTGCATCAAAAAGGGGAAACTAACAATAATGAGGATTATAAAGTCACATCAATGCATACCATCCAAGCAAACTTACTTAATGACCGCCCCCCCCACAAACCAGTCCAGTTACATAGTAATAATGAAAATGCATATGTATTTATATGCATTTAAATGTATTTTGACATACACACACAAGTGAAATCACTAAATGTTTCTTGATACATGTATTACAACAATCCTTTTTTCAAATATTTGTTTCTATCAAGCCAAACTACAATTAAATTTTAATTAGATCGCAAATGCTTGGTGACAATTTTTTAAAATTCATACTATTGTGTAATGACATATTATAAAGTGCTAATTAGTATATATACAGCTTGATCTCAGTTTTCAGTTTTGCAGAGCAAACCAAAAAGTATGAAAACAGTTCAACAAATGGAACAATAAATGGATGAAATGGATGAGTATAATGTAACATAAAAATGTAGCACTTACCCAAAAGAAGATTAAGCATTAAAGATTCAAGTTGACCTGTAATGGACTGTAGATGCGCACAGAACAGGGAGCAGGTGTGTGCTAATTAATTGCTATGACCTCACCATTGACAGCTTAACAGATCCTCCTGAATCGCGCAGCTGCAAACTAATCACCTTCATTGGCGACCCCTATTGTTTATTTCTCAAATCAAGTATCCCACTGGCAAGTGAAGGTTAGTGTACTAGCACTCGGCTCCGATCCGCAGAAAAACGCCTCTTATATCGGTGCGTAAATATGCATGTCGAGCTTCCGCATATTTGCTTGTTAAATCAGGGCAACAGACTTTGTTGGAAAAGCTGTATGGTTAGGGTCTTAGAGTCATGCACAGCACTAGGTTGGGCTGGATTGTTAGTAAAGGGTCTAACAGTGAGTTAGATGCTGGGTGGCCAGGCTTTTTTTTAGCTGTTTGTTTTATTTTGCCTGTTTTTGTGTGGAAATAGTATTAGTGAATAAAACCCTTGATGCACTTTAACCTGTTGGCCTTGTTTCCTGTTTGAAACACCCCCCATTGCTACGGGCAATCTCACAATATATAAATATATATATACATATGACTATGTGTTGTAAAATGTAACAATACCAGTAACAATTAAAATTCCTTAATATCTAAATTAAAAACAAACAATAACACATGAAAACATGCAAAACACAAATGCATGAATTATCCTCATGAGTTAGATGGAGGATTATTCATGCATATGTGATTTGCATGTTTTGGTGTGTTATCGTTTGTTTTTCAAATGCTCACAAATAGGCGCGAAACAGTACGCTTATGAACACGAACCAATTATGCGCCTAGGCGTTCGCGTGGGTTTATGATTATGGTGGAGATTATACTAGTTCTAAATGGTGGTTTTGATTCTGCCTGTCCATTACCAAGAATGAAGATTACATAAAGTCATATCAACTCATACTAGACAAGCAAACTTCCTTGATTAACCCCCCCCATAAACAAGTCCAGTTAAATAGCAAAAATGAAAAAGCATATGTATTTTTATACATTTAAATTTATTTAGACATACACACACAAGTGAAATCACTAAATGTTCCTTGATACATGTATTCTAACATCTTTGCCAACAATCCTTTATTAAAATATTGGATTTATCTAAAGCCAAACTAGAATGAAATTTAAATCAAATCAAAAATGGTTGATCACACCCTTGGCATATTATAAACTGCTAATTAGTATATATACAGCATGATATAAATTAGTTAGCAGTGTTGCAACCAAACTAAAAAGTATCAAAACAACAACAGCAACAAATCTACTAATATAGTTTACAACTATAAATGAAGCAATTTTGGGAATGAGTATAATGTAACATAAACATTTAGCACTTACCCCAAAAAATCAAGCACTTAATTAATTAACCTTAATTAACTAATTGATTGAATAATTAATTGATCTGTAATGTAACCTAAATAATTAACCTGTAATAGACTGTAGATGCGCACAAAACAGGGAACAGGTGTGCTCTAATTATTTGCTATGACCTCTCCATTGACAGCTTAACAGATCCTCCTTAATCACGCAAACTGCAAACTAATCGCCTTATTTTGGCATATTCTCGACCCCATTGCTCATATACCAAAACCAAAATCCGGCTGGCAAGTGAAGGCGAGTGTACTAGCACTCGACTCAGGCTCATAGAAATATGCCTTGTATAGCTTACGTGAACTCGCTTGATATATCAGGCTCAATGACTCAGAGGATTAAATCGTGACAAAATTTTTACATAGACACCTATATTCCAGGTGGCACAATCAACTTTTACCTTGACATAAAATGGTCTCCAATACAGTGGGTTATGTGGCTGTATGGCAAAAGTTACTGTAAGGTAAAAGGAATACATTTCAGTAGATATATTGTTTAAAAAAGTTTTGTTCTATCAAGATCGGTTCAACCCCCTCCCTCCTCCCCCCACCCCCACATTTTGTAACTTAACCACCTGAGCGTTACACTGAGGTCTAGATTTCTGTACCAAAAGTGATCCACTGTTTTTCATGAAATTTTTTTTT
>NC_092859.1:58616144-58617754 GCF_032062135.1 Pyxicephalus adspersus
CAAAATGTTTGAATGAGTTTCAATTTGAATTTCCCGCACACGCGCCGACGTCATCACGCACGCAGGGAGAAGCCGTCCGTTTTTTTTTTTCTCCGCCGGACGGCTTCTCGCTTCAGAGATCATCCGGCGCTGGAAGAAGAAGGACGTGGACGATTAGCGGGACCAGGTAAGAAGCCGGCCGGCGGAACACAAGATGCCAGCCGGCAGAACACAAGATGCCGGCCGGCTTCTTACCGGTCCCGCTGGCACCTGACGAAGGACACCGGACGCTGGAGAGGGAGATCGGCGGACGACGATCGACGGAGGACGACGCTGGAACACGAACACGACGCTGGATGAGCACAGTGGGACAAGACACATTACAGTTTTATCAATGAGTCTGAAACGCATAGTCGGTGGAAAAAGTTTTATTGTACTTATCTTTTTCATGATAAATTAAATTTTGCACTGCAGTACTGTATTTGCCGTTGTTTATCTCTTTCTGTGATGTTTCCCCCGTTATGTTGTATGTTTTGATGTCTACCTGTTTTACAAAAAAAAAGATATGCTTATTACTTAGCTATAATATATGTTTTAAACATTTGAACACATCAAACATTTGTATTTAGGGATAAATGGAAGATGTGTGCCATTTGAAAGAATGTTTTTTTTATTGAAAGAGTGACTTTTAATGCAAGCTCGCCAGTGTCAAGCTGCCGGAGATGCGCTGCTCAAAGCGTACAATCATTTCAGTTGATAACTGTCGGTATATTATGCCAGCGTGTTATCGACGGCTGAAATTTGGTTTAAAAAAACTGTGACTGGTCTAAGGTTATTAGTGGTATACCCCAGGGTTCAGTGTTGAGACCTTTACTGTTTACCATCTTTATAAATGATATAGAGTTTGGGATTAAAAGTAGCATTTCTGTGTTTGCAGATGACACCATACGGGCAGGCTGATTCATCAAGCTAAATCAGAAGCTCAGCGCGTGTGCGTATTCGCGATCTGGAATCAGAGCCCTACAATCAATTTATCAACCAAATCTGAGGCGCTGGCGTACTCGCGCGGAAGTCATCAACTGAAGCGATCTCTCCAATGAATATGCGCAGCCCCGGCAGTTTCACACTGGCGAGCTTGCATTAAACTCACTGTTCCCCTAAAAAAACATTCATTCTAATGGCACACATATTGGCTTGGCTACAAGTAACATTCATGGATGATATTTCTTCTGGGTAAAAGAAGGAAACCACCTTTATGTGCTTCAACTACCAAGCTGATGTGAGGTAATCAATATATATAGTGGGCCAAGGTCTAAAATGTCATTCAAACCTGCAGAAACATCCTGAAGGTATGGAAAAGCAAGAAAATGTTTGACACAAAGTGATTTGGCCTTGGAAATTTGATTTACTAGTACTATTTGTTTTGTGTAAACACCTAAATAATGCATACACTCCAGTATTTACCACCTGGACGTTAAACCCGACCTTGGTTCGGGGTAAAAACACTTGCAAAAAGTGTTAAACCCGAACTTTTCTCAGGTGGTTAAAAATATAAACAAACGTTATATTGCAATCTGATTGTCATACATTGTATGACAATCAGATTACAACTGAAAGAAAATACTTACCCG
>NC_092859.1:58619358-58622936 GCF_032062135.1 Pyxicephalus adspersus
TAATGAAAATGCATATGTATTTCTCTACATTTAAATGTATTTTGACATATACACAGTGAAATCACAAAATGTCCCTAATACATGTAATATAACATGTTTGCCTATAATACTTTACTAAAATATTTGATTTCCCCGAAGTCAAACTAGAAATAAATTTTAATCAGGTCACAAATGTTTGTTCATATATTTTTTTACAGTCATACTATTGTGTGATGACATTTTTGAAAGTGCTATTTAGTATATATCCAGCTTGATAGAAATTAGTTTACACTGTTGCAACCAAAAGAAAAAGTATCAAAGTGCAACAAAGGTAACTATAAATGAAGCAAGTTTGTGATTGAGTAGAATGTAACATAAAAAAGTAGCACTTACACAAAAAAAATCAAGCATTAAAGATTCAAACTGACCTGTAAAATGAACTGGAGATGCGCACAGAACAAAGCGCAGGTGTGCGCTAATCAATTGCTATCACCTCACCATTGAGTTTAACATCTCCTGAATCGCACAGCTGAAAATGAATCGCCTTCATTGGCGTATTCGAGATCCTTGCTCATTTTTGCAGGAAACTGTCAGGCCAGTTCACTAGAACTCGGGCCCGACTCTCAGTAAAAGAGCTTGCCAGCCGGCACGTACGTACTCGTGTTGAGCGTACACGCATTTCATTGATAAATCAGGACCAGGAAGTCTATAATCTACAGGCAGACCTGGATGTACTGTTTGATTGGGCAGCCAAGTGGCAAATGGCATTTAATATTAAGAAATGTAAAGTTATACAATTGGGGCCTAACAACATGCATGCTTCATACTGTCTAGGGGGAAAGCATTTGAGGAAATCAGGAATGGAAAAGAATCTGGGGGTTCTGGTAGATCATAGACTTAATAATAGCAAACAATGCCAAGCTGCAATATCAAAAGCTAGCAAAATACTTTCTTGTATTAAAAGAGGAATAGACTGCCGAGATGGAGACATAATCCTGCCCTTGTACTAAGCATTGGTCATACCCCATCTGGAATATGCAGTCCAGTTTTGGGCACCAGTTCACAAAAAGGACATTATGGAATTCGAGAGCGTGCAGAGAAGGGCAACTAGACTAATATAAGGAATGGGGAAACTCAGTTATGAAGAGAGATTAGCTGAACTAAGAATAGACAAGAGAGTCTATTCTCCCTTGAGGGTATGAGCACCCTGTATAAATATATAAATTGCCCATATAGAGAGCTCTCTTCTCTATTATTCACTTTGAGATCATTACAAACAAGTAGGGGGAAAAGAACAAAGGTAATAGATAATTATTTTGGTGGAGACCTCCAAATACAAAAGTTCTTTTGCAAACTGTGTGCTAACCCTTGATATCATAAAGACAATTCAATGAGAATAGGAGAGAAGAAAGCAGGGTTTTTTGCACAAAACGAAAACTTATATTGAATATATTAAATTATTGTACATCAACTCACAAGTATTAAAGACAAATTACATTACATTTGTCATACAAAAACAAATTAGTGATACACCAGTATACATAAATCACAAAGAACAACTGGCATAATGTTAAGGTGTAACTTGGTACCTTTAGTTATATTTGTATTGGACCCACAAATCTGGAGTTAATGGTCCACAAGCTCTTAAAGTGGCCATATATGACCCTAGACATAGTCCAACTCAACACAGCATTATGGTCGTGTTGATTTTTGCACCCGACGCGTTTCGCCAAGTTTGGCTTCTTTGGGGGTAATGGCTTTGCAACATGTGTTTTGGTAATAATAGTGTTATTATCTAAATCAATAAAGATAAGAATTAGTTGCATTGTAGATATGTGATTTGTATTAATAGTAGTATATGGTATGCATAGCATGGCACACCCCATATCATGGGGTATCCAGTATCATACACACCACATCCAACATCATTGTATTTATCTGATTGGTTATTTTAAACTATTGTAGAAAATACCTCATATAATTACTGTTGATGGGCATAGTAGTTTCCTTAAAAAATGTTGTGAACTGCCATTTGCAATGGCAAATGCATATAGAGTTTAAATGCCTAGGGGATATAAAGAACATATGTGGCTTTTAAATAAACTGTACAGGTATTTAAGCTTAATGGAAAGTAATAAGTAAGGTATGTTTGTCTATAGAAATAAAGGATAATACTTTGGTAAATTCAGACCCGTGTAATCCAGATCCAGTCACTGGCAGATATGTAGAATCAACAGAGAGAAAATGTTTGCTGTGAGTGCGGAGGAGCAGGGAGATCTGAGAGAACGCTGCCTCATATGTAGACCGTTCTCAGAGATCCTCCCCCTCCATAGCACACGTGCACGCAGCCGGCGCCTGTGGAAACCACGGGCGCGGGCTAAGTGACGTAGGACAACATGGGCAGCACCAATGCGCCGCCCAATGCATCCTATTGGGAAGGAGGGGAAGAGGGCAGACCCAGCATACAACTCTCTTGGCTCGACACTGCAACCGTCAGAATGACAGGAGCAGAGAGGCATCCCCGTCTAACAAGACTACAAAGCTAGTATGGGGAGGAAGTGAGCAGCGTCCACCCAAAGACTGGGCGCCCCCGTCGCCACAAGTCGAGTAGATCTGGGGGGGAGGGGGGAAGGGGAAAGGGGGCAGTGGGGGAAATGCAACAAAAGTTTTTGTTTTGTGCAAAAAACCCTGCTTTCTTTTCTCTTATTCTCATAGGAGGAAAAGAAGTTTAAGCTCCGGTTAAGGAAGGGATTCTTCACTGTAAGGTCAGTGAAAATGTGGAATAGGTTCCCTCAGGAAGTAGTTCAGCAACTACTATAGATTGCTTGAAAAAATGCTGGATGCTTTTCTAGAAACACAGAATATAACTAAATAATAAGGCTTTAAAGTAAAGATAACAGATTGTTGATCCAGGGAACATCCGATTGCCTCATGGAATCAGGAAGGAACTTTTTCCCCTGTTGAAGCAATTTGTACCAGGGTTTTTTTTGGCCTTTCTCTGTACCAACTAGGTCCATAGGGTTTTATACCTGGGATATGTTTACTTCCCTAGTAGTTGAACTTGATGGACTTATGTCTTTTTTCAACCTGACCTATTATGTAACTATGTAACTATATGCACTCTGTCCTTATACAAGACATATAGATACGATGAGGGTGTAATCTTACTGGAAATTCAAAGATTTGAGTGACCCCTTTTGAACACATTCTTTTTGTCATTGTAAATCATGTAAATCAGAATAAAGGCTTTTCATAGATTTTCTACCCCTCTGTTTATAGCTACTATTGTAGATTGTAGTTATTTAGTTTATAAGCTGTTAGCTTAGCGTTTCCTAATGGCTCTGAATATTGTCTGTAACATGTTTAAATTGAGCTTTACTGTATTACCGTGGCAACAGAGATCAGGACCAACATCAGGCAGACAAACTATTATCCAATTAAATGAATAAAGCGCAATGGCTTCTTGTTATGATCTATAAAAAGCAATGAATAAACCATTATATTGAAATTGGCTGAGGTTTTACATTTCTCAGCCATTCAGCACTAGACATGAATGGGGAGACTTGTGCCCATTCATCTCTAGTGCTCTGTGATTGGCT
>NC_092859.1:58623378-58645084 GCF_032062135.1 Pyxicephalus adspersus
ATTGCAAGCAACGTTTAAGATAACGCTCAAAAATGTGCCTGAAGGAAACGTCCTGGTGTAGATTAGCCTATTGGAATGCATGGGGACTTCAAACATGGGCTTTAAAAGCCTCAGGTTAAATGCTGGGGAAACAGTACGTGTAGACTAAGCCTTAGAGATGTAGATGCATTTATGTGTATTTTCTGTTTAATCTTGTCCTTGTTTTCACTGAAATTTACCTAAGCAAAGTCTAAATGAATAAAAAGAAAATACTACACATTGGCACTGATTTATCAAGCAAGTGCGCATAAACTTGCTTCACGTATATACGCTCTGATATACGAGGCGTATTTCCGCGAGCCGGAGTCGGAGCCATGGTCGAGTGCTAGTACACTCACCTTCACTTGCCAGCCGGATTTCTGCTTTGATAAATGAGCAATGGGGTCAAGAATTCAGGAGGCGATTCAGGAGGATCTGTTATGCTCTGTCAATAGTGAGGTCATAGCAATTAATTAGTGCCCTGCTCCCTGTTCTATGCCCATCTACAGTCTATTACAGGTCAGTTTGAAAATGTAATGGTTCATCTCCTTTTGGGTAAGTGCTACATTTTTATGTTACATCATACTCATTAACAAAACTATTTCATTTATTGTTACATTTGTTGCACTGTTTGTTTGCTTTGCAACACTGCAAACTAACTTAGATGAAGCTGTATATATACTAATTAGCACTTTATAACATGTCATCACACAATAGTATGAATGTCAAAAAAATGTCATCAAGCATTTGTGATCTGATTCAAATTTCATTCTAGTTTGGCTTTGTAGAAATCCAATATTTGAAAAAAGGATTGTTGCCAAAGATGTTATAATAAAAATGTTATAATAATAAATTAAGGAACATTTAGTGATTTCACTTGTGTGTGTATGTCAAAATACATTTAAATGCATATAAATACATATGCATTTTCATTATTACTATTTTAACTGGACTGGTTTGTGTGTGCGTTTTTTCCACAAATATTCAGTACAAATGTCTGCATGGATTCCACTCCAAACTGCTACTTGAACCCCCTCGTTGCCTTTGTCTCATTCTCAAAGTCACATTGTCACATATTGGTATTTGAATGTATTATGAACATATTTTTTCTTTTATAAATTTTTATATATATTTATATATATTTTTAAAAAAATAAATTGTCATGGTTTTAATTTCTTTGTTTTTTTTGTTTTAATTTTATTAGTCTGACATTTGCACTCATGTTGATTTTGCCCCCACACAACTCCTCTGTTCATTTGTAGTAGTGTTATAGGTTTGTTGTTATTGTGCTGTGCTGCCTGATCTTAGCCCTGTTGCATACAAACACACTTCCACTTGCTGTCAATTAGTTGTAAAGCTGAGTTGCGTACTTATTCTAACACTTTCTTATTGTGAGTGAGAGTCTTTTTGTGAGTATAGTGAGAGTACACTTTCTATTCTTATCCTACTTTCTGCTCATTTAAAAGAGCGCTCAAAACTAGTGTTGATGTTTGAATTCGGGTTGTCCCTATATTCGACCCGAATATGGCTGTTCGAATTCGGGTATACCCGAACCGAATTTTGCTGCATTCGACAGCAAAAATTCGGGAGAAAAAAAAAAAATGTTTTTCTATTAACCTCTATTGCCCTCGTATTGTCTCCAGGATCAGGGGAGCAGAGCTGTCAGCATAAAGCTCCGCTGATTGCTCTGCTCCCTGAGTTGCTGAGGAAAGGGAAATCCTGATCAGGCTTTCCCTTTCCTCAGGGAGCAGAGCAATCAGCGGAGCTTTTCTTTTGAAACCATCACTACTTCCCACCACTACATATCTCCCATCCTATTGTGTGTGAAATTCCCCCACCTACTAGATTTTAAGTTCTTCGGGGCAGGGTCCTCTCCTCCTGTATCACTGTCTGTATTAGTCTGTCATTTGAAATCCCTCTTTAATGTACAACGCTGCATAATATGTTGGCGCTATATAAATCCTGTTTATTAATAATAATAATAATAATAATAATAATAACACACCTGATGGTAATGGAAGCAGGTCCAGGTTTCCAAGCAGAACATCAAACCACATTGATTGTCAAGCTCACAGGCAGAGTTAAGCACTCTTAGAAATGAACAGATGTTCTGTTGTTGCTCAACTTAATTTTGCTCATTAAATACTGGATTGTATGCATTATTTAGGTGTTTACATAAAACAAGTAGTACTAGTATCTAAAACGTCCAGGGACAAACCCACTTTGTACAAAACATATGTTCTTGCTTTTCCAGCCTTTCAGGGTGTTTATGCACGTTTGAATAGCATTGTAGACCTTGGCCAACTATATATTGACTTACTCACCTCAGCTTGGTAGTGGAATCACATAAATGTGGATTCCTCCTTTAACCAGAAGCAATATCATCCATGAATGTTGCTTGGAGCTAAGCTCATGACATCAGGAATCATAGGAAGAAATAGTCAATCTTTTCAATTTGAAGCATGTTAAGTAATATTCCCCCCAAAAAATCCTCTTTGCCTATTTCTTCCTATAATTTTGCTTTTATATGTATACATATATGCATATATACATATATATGCATGTATGTACATACATTAGTGCCTATGAAGCATAAAAATGTACACATAAAAAGAAAAACTTACCGGAATGAGGATCCTTCTCTGGAAAATTGTCCGGGGCACTTTTTCAACTGATAATGCTCACATAGCGTTTACACCTTGGCGCACAACAATGCACATCACACTCCTAAGGTTTGGTGCACAACTATGTGCATTGTAAATGAGATCACATAAAAACAAAACAAAAAACAAACTACAAAATTTTTCAAAAAACTTTATTCAAAGTAAACCCATTTACTAAAAGGTCACATTAAAATATAGAGACCACACAGACACCACCAAATTTACATGACAAAACAAAAAAAACACATGTAAACCCACACTTCCATATAAAGCCAAATTAGTTTTAAAATGGCCAAACAAATTTTGCATTCCAAAAATACTTAACAAACCAATGTGCAATTTTGACCTATCAAGGGTGGAAAACTGTATTAGAAAATATTTATGCAGTAAAATTTAAAGGTGGTAATAAAGACATTGTATTAAAATGAAACGCAAACACAATAACATAGAATTAACATTGACTTCTTAATTGCAAAATGGACATTGAAACATACAAAGTTGAAAAAACAAAAGCAGCTATTGTACTAAATGGTAAGCAAAGTATCAAATGTAGCAACATAGATTAGGCATTCAAAAAAAAACACCAGCCCATCCTGCAAAAAAAATTTATGACAAAGGAAAAAAGCAAGTTAGACAACACCCTTATATATGCTCATGATTATGCGCACAGGTGCTAAAAATTAACATGCAATTGGGCATGCGAAGTCCATGAAATTTGGCAGTTTTTTTTTTTCAGTTTGACATTACATAACCATTTATTGATCTGATCCTTTAGATTTGTACACCAGTAAACAGCTATTCAATAAAAACAAAAAAAATTGGTGAGGTGCTGAGTGAATCATATTGTCATTGTTAGATAACCTGTCAAAAAGTAAAAGTAGAAAAGTTACACTAAACACACACATAAAATAAAATATTTTACCATTAAAGCCTTGTCTTTTTTTTTACACATATTTTAACCTTTCAGGAAATGAATAAGTGGTTTAATGTACCCCTGTACCCATTCCCCAGGGTGGGGTGGTGGAGATCTGGGAGTCTTCTTGTTAAAGGGGCTTCCAGATTCCAAAGTCCTGCTAAAAACACTTACAATCGATTGTAAAAGTGCATAAAAACGCATATAAATGTGGAAGAAACGTTTACATGTGTTTTTCAAACATATATCTATATATATATAGATATATATATAATTATTTATAAATACATAGAAATATAGTATAAACATATGAAATACATATATATTTTTAAATATATATCTCTTTTCAGATTTTTATACTATAATAATATAATATAAATATATATATATATATATATATATATATATATATATATATATACATTTATTTATTTATATTGTAACAGCTGGCCAACAAAGGATGATAGGTACATTTGCCCCAGGTACAGGTTTTTTGAGAGTTTTTTTCTGTGAAATAGGACAGTTTTCCTTTTGACCTGAAGGGGGTGCTGAAGTACCAGGCTGAATGACAATAAGCTTCTTGGCCAGATGGGGGTGCTAAAAAGGCCTGTGGATATTCAAGTGTAATTGTCTCAGCTGAAACCCATCCTGGAAATAAGGCTGGGGATATAAACTCCAATCCAGCTCTTTCCTGTGTCTCTGTCTTCTTGGCTGGTGAGCTGGGAGGAGGTCCAAGGTGAACTGTGAGTAAAGACACAGACTTTGTTGGAAAGCTGTATGGTTAGGGCCTTAGAGTCCTGCACAGCACTAGGTTGGGCTGGATTGTTAGTAAAGGGAACTAACAGTGAGTTAGGGGCCAAATGGCCAGGCTTTACATGTTGCTGTTTATTTTATTTTGCTTGATTTGGGTGGAAATAGTATTAGTGAATAAAACCCTCGGAATAAAACCCTATGGGCGATCTCACATATGGTGGTGGATGTGGGCAGCTTTATAAGCGGGTGTTTGGAAGGCCAGCATGGAGGAGATACTAAAACAGCTTGTTTTGGCAAATGCCAACCAAAAGCAGGCCAATGCGGAGCAAAAACGCATTAGCCAACAATAACTGCTAGGTCTAGAAAAAGCGGAAGCCCGCCACTTGGAATTGTTGGGAATACAAGCACAGAGCTACCTAACTAAAACAGCAGATATCTTTACGAGAGCAGGCTGACGCTGAGAGTGGTGCTGCGCATTCGCTAGTTTTTCGGGTAAGACAGTTGTTGCAAAAAATGAATGTGGATGATGATCCTGAGGTGTTTTTGACCACATCTGAAAGAACTGCCGAGAGGGAAAGTTTGCCTAGGGAACAGTGGGCAGGATTAGTGGCCTTGTTATTATCTGGAGAGTCCCAAAAAGCCTAATATGACTTAGAGCCGTCGAAAGCAAGCGACTATGTCCGCCTGAAGGCAGACTTCTGGCACAGCTGGGTGTCACCCTGGCTGTCCCGGCCCAACGAGTGTATAACTGGTCCTATGGAGCAGGAAAACCTCCCAGATCCCAGATGTATTACCTGATACATCTAACAAGAAAGTGGCTACAACCGGAGCTGTTGTCAGGACCGCAGATTTTTTGAACAGTTAGTCATGGACCGGTTCCTAAGGTCCCTCCCTGTTTCCATACAAAAGTGGGTGAGCCATGGAGACCCGTCGTCAGCCGACAAGCTGGTGGACCTAGTGGAAAGGTACTTGGCTGCCGAGAACTTAACCGCCTCCCGTCAGTACTCACAGACTTTCCACCCCAAGACCAGATCATCCCCAGCTGTGGGTAAGAGTGAACCAAGGGATGGGGGGTGGAGAGAGTGAATAAAGGGGAGCCAAACATGTTATCTGTTACCGCTGCCAGGAAGAAGGACATATTGCTGAGAATTGCCCTGTGGTGGATAAAACAATGCGCTGTGACTTTCTGAGTGTCAGACATCAGTTTCTTTTTGGCACCATTGCATGCCCTGCTATACGGGGCAATGAAAAGTATTGGTGTAAAATGTATATTAGTTCCCCACTTACCATATGATGCAATCATCGGGAAGGATTTCCCCAAATTCTAGGAGCTCTGGGATCACCCACCCCATGCAGTGCTGGCATCCTCAGAGCATGATGCTACTAAGGAGTCCTCTTAGGAATGTGGGGGCACTCCAGGGTTTCCTTTGTCTGTGCTAGCAGGGGAAACTGTTAACCCTAGGGAAGAACCGGCAATTTCGGGGGAAAGCCAGCAAACCCTGGATCTCTCTGACCTACAGGTACATAGAGAGAACCTTGTTACAGAGCAATTGAAAGACCCCACACTTTTTAAAACCTGTGAGAATGCCGTAAAAATAGATGGGAATCTAGTGCACCCAGAAGAGAGGGTTGCATTCCCATATATACATTGAAAAAGACCTACTCTATCGGGTGTCACAAAGTGAAGGGGGGGGAACCATTGAAAAGCTAGTGATACCCAAGCCGTACTGGAAATTGGTGTTAGACCTGGCCCATAGGCACCTCCTAGGGGGGCATCTGGGGGCGGAGAAATACAGAGAGCGAATAGTCCAGAGGTTTTATTGGCCAGGGGTCGCCAAGGAGGTGGAGATGTACCGTGCTTCCTGTCCAGTATGTCAGGTGTCTGCCCCAATTCCACATTTCCGTAGCCCTTTGGTTCCCCTCCCTATCATTGGGGTCCTTTCCAAGAGGATTTCCATGGATTTAGTTGGCCCATTGCTGAAGTCAGCTAGGGGCCATCAATATATCCTAGTCATAATAGACTATGCTACTCTCAGAAATACCTCTGCTAAAACCATAGCCCGGGGCTGTTCCAAGTTTTCAAAAGAGTAGGCGTCGCTAAAGAGGTGCTTACTGATCAGGGAACCCCATTTATGTCCCGGGTAACTAAAGAGCTTTGTAAACTCTTAAAGGTGACACAGCTATGCACATCGGTGTATCACCCTCAAACAGACGGCTTAGTGGAACGTTTTAACAAAACTTTAAAACAGATGTTGCGGAAGGTAGTAGATAAAGAAGGGAAAAATTGGTACTGTCTACTCCCATATTTGATCTTTGCTATCAGGGAGGTTCCCCAATCCTCAACCGGATTCTCTCCCTTTGAATTATTATATGGAAGGCACCCCAGGAGACTCTCAGATATTGCTAAGGAAACGTGAACGTTCCCCTCATAGAAGTGTCATCGAGCATGTGGCGCTAATGCAGGACAGAATTGCGCAGGTAATGCTCTTGGTTAAAGAGAATCTGGCCCAAGGGCAGTTGGCACAGCAGAGAATTTATAACCGGGGTGCCCACATCCGTAGTTTTGCCCCTGGGGATAAAGTTTTGGTACCACGATGGAAAGTAAATTCCTAGCCAAATGGCGGGGCCCCTATGAGGTCATGGAAAAGTTTAGTTATGAAAATTATAGGATTGGCCAACCTGGTAGGCGGAAACCAGAGCAAATTTATCATGTGAATTTGTTGAAACCATGGAAAGAAAGGGAAGCATTAACAGTGAGAACCACAGAGCTACTTGCTCGGTCTGACTCTGTAATTTCATAAGTCTGGATACCGGACACTTTGTCAAAGAGTCAATAACAGGAAGCGGGAGATTTTGTGCAACTTGCCTGGACAAACATCCATGGCTACACATGATATTATCACCCCTCCAGGTGAAAGGGTAAGATTGAAACCCTACCGGATTCCTGAAGCTAGACAAGAGGTATAACGTCAGGAAGTTAAAAAAAATGCTTGAATTGGGGTTATAGAGGATTCCAATAGCGATTGGTCCAGCCCAATTGTGTTGGTCCCCAAACCAGATGGGAGCTGGAGATTCTGCAACGATTACCGTAAACTGAATCAGATCACAAAGTTTGATACCTATCCTATGCCTCGGATAGACGAGTTGATTGATCGGTTGGGGAATGCTAGATACATGACCACCTTAGATCTACGAAAGGAACTAACAAAAGGGAACTAACAGTGAGTTAGAGGCCAAGTGGCCATGCTTTATTTTTGCTGTTTGTTTTATTTTGCCTGTTTTTGGATGGAAATAGTATTAGTGAATAAAACCCTTGATGCACTTTTAACCAGCTGGCCCTGTTTGCTGTTTGAAACACCCCCCGTTGCTATGGGCGATCTTACAATATATAAATTTATATTATAATAATTATAGTAATTAAAATTATATATGTGTCTCAAAATATAATTGTATTTATAATTGTGTGTGTGAATGTATGTGTGTGTGTATATATATATATATATATATATATATATATATATATATATATACAAGCAAACAAGAACTTGTGTGTGTGCTTGTGACTTTTGTGGAAAAAATCCAGTTTGCTGGCAAAAGCGAGCTCTCACCCGCCAGAGCTCACTGGAATTTATCAACAGGCGGATCCTCGGGTCTGGCATCATATGTGTTTAGATAGATGTAAAGAGCTGAAATCAGTCTCTTTCTGAACCTGAAAATATTAGGTCATTTAAAAATATGCTTATTTCTCAGCTAATATAAATGCTTGAAACATTTGAACAGCCCAAACATTTTTATTTAGGACTAAGTTAAAGATGTATGTCATTAGAAAGAAGGATTTTTAGGGGAACAGTGACTTTTAATGTAAGCCCGCCAGTGTCGAGCGACCGGAGATGCGCGGTTGGCAGCGATCATTTTGGTTGATAACTGCCGGGGGAATACGCCAGCGTATTCTCGCCGGCCAAAATTTGGTTGATAAATAGGTTTTTGGCGTCCGATTCTGGATCGCAATTCCAATTTCGCTTCATAAATCAGGATCATTATATGCATTAAAAAGCTTCTTTCCAAATTAGCATAGGATACCAGTTAAAACTCTAATGTGTTACCTTCAGTACTCAGCACTTAAGCAGTGATTCTGGTCAGAAGATGTGTATGGTTAATTAACAATTAATGAAAAACTTTTGATTAGACTAACTCCCATGCAATCAGTTAATTTATGATTCTAGACAAAGCATTATGTTGTTTTTCAAAGCAATGCAGCTAAATTCATCATCTTGTATTATTTATGGCTCTCTTATGTTTAGAAAAAACGGAGGGAAAGTGCATACCAACTATAAAAAGAATTTGCAGCGTCAGTTTTTAAATCATTTTAGTAAAATAGTGTTTTAGGAGTCACATATTTTAAATAGCTATTGGTAAGTAGCTGTTCTTGAAGTCTAAATATGTTCTTTCTAATGTTAGCAGATTTGTAAAACACCATAAAATATACCAGTTCTCAGATTAACATTAGTATTTTACAAAATATCAACCTAGGTAGGCTAGGCTAGGGAAAACTATAGTATATTGTTAAAAAAGATTGTTCACCTAAAGATTTTCATTCACTTACTCTTTTTAAGTCCCCACTTTAAAACCAATATATATATATATATATATATATATATATATATATACAGCATCTATTATGGGTTTAATGTTTATTCCATATTAAACAAAAATCAGTTCAATTCAAATGTTAGACCCTGGCCAGACATCAGTGCTCCTAATAGTTAGGAAGGTCTTTGTTTTATGCTGTTATGCTGTATTTGGCATAGTGAGGATCAGCCTCTTTTCCCGATGCATTTCGCCACCTTTGGCTTCCTCGGGGGATGTGGAGACTCACACTATCACATATCACATATCACATATCACATATCAGCTGTGGTGGTAAATAGTTGGTAAATCATTGTGAATATTATATAGTAACAAATAAAAAGATATTTGAATAAATATTTTTTTAGGAATTGTCACATATATTTAAATGACATTATATCATAAAGCATAGGTTTAATACACGTGGTTCTTAAAAGTATCAGGTGTGTTTTATAGGGGAGTACATGGAGTTATTACTTACATCTCTTTGATGAAGACAGGAATGACACAATACCAGTTTAAATGATAGACCATCCTCCCAATTGAGTAAGATTGTCGAACATGATGAAATGATTCTAGTCAGACAGCATAATTAATAGGTAAAAATGAATAATAATATATTGAAAGGTAGTGGTAGGTAACTACCTTACTTTTGTGTTTGCCCCACATTTCCGACAATTGGATGTCTTGTCCTGAGAAGACTGTATAGTATATGTACTCGGTCCTGCTCCTATATGACTAAAATATATGCATACAAATATTTTTTTCATATGGATTTTTAAGTTTTTAGTCTGTGTAAAGATGTAAAAAGGAGATAAAATTTGCAAAACTTCAAAATGAAAGACAGATTGCAAAGGAAAGTAAGGCAACAAACCCCCCCCCCCACCAATTTTTTTAAATATATTAATAGCAAAAAGATCAGATCTGAGCATGTGGGCCCCTAAAGGATGTCGCTGGGTTGGTAACTGGGAATAAAGAAAAGGCAGATTTACTAAATACTTTTTTTTTAGCTCTGTGTACACAAAGGAAAAGGGCAGAGCTCAAGTCAAAATTCATAATAGCAATGTCACTGCCTTAAATGAGTCACAATGGCTCAGAAATGACATCATTGAGAAACAGCTGGTAAAAATTAGGGTTGACAAAGCACCAGAACCTGATAGATTATTACATTCATGTTTCGTCAAAGAGCTGAGCTTGGTTATTGCAAAGCCGTTATCTCTAATTTTTAGAAATTCTTTAGTCACTGGCAAGCTATCGATGGATTGGCGTAAGGCCAATGTGGTTCCTATCTTCAAAAAGGGAGCAAAGTCATTACCACGTAACTACAGACCGGTTAGATTAACGTCCATAGTTTGAAAGGTCCGAGAGAGTTTGATAAAGAACTACATAGAGAAGTTTCTGCTAGAAAATAAAATTATAAGTGATAGTCAGCATGGATTCAAGAAAGACCAAAGTTGTCAAACAAATTTACTCTATTTTTATGAGGAAGTAAGTAAACAGGTAGACAGTGGAATAGCAGTTGATATAGTGTACTTGGACTTTGCTAAAGCATTTGACACTGTACCCCACAGATGGTTAATATGCAAGTTAGGGGCAAAAGGTTTAGAAAAGCCAATCTTTAAATGGATAGGGAACTGGCTTAAAGACCGCAACCAGAGAGTTGTAATTAATGATTCATACTCTGAATGGTCTAAGGTTATTAGTGGTGTACCCCAGGGTTGAGTCAATCTTTATAAATGATAAAGAGTTTGAGATTAAAAATAGAATTTCTGTGTTTGCAGATGACACCAAACTATATAATGGAATTAGGTCATTACGGGATGTCTATAATCTACAAGCAGACCTGGATGTACTGTTTGATTGGACAGCCAACTGGCAAATGACATTTATTATAGATAAATGTAAAGTATTGCACTTAGGGGCTAACTACATGCATGCTTCATACTGTCTAGGGGGAATACATTTGGGGGAGTCAGAAATGGAAATAGATCTGAGGGTTCTGGTAGATCATAGACTTAATACCAGCATGCAATGCCAAGCTGCAATATCAAAAGCTAGCAAAGTACTTTCTTGTATTAAAAGAAGAATAGAGTGCAGAGATGGGGACATAATCCTGCCCCTGTATAAAGCATTAGTCAGACCACATATGGAATATGCAATATGAACCAGTTCACAAAAAGGACATTGTGGAATTTGAAAGAGTGCAGAGAAGGACAACTAAACTAATACATGGAGGAGCTCAGCTATGAGGAGGGATTAGCTGAACTGAATCTATTCTCCCTTGAGAAGAGATGTAAAAGGGGGGATATGGTCACCCTGTGTAAATATATACAAAGTCCAAATAGAAAACTCTCTTCCCCATTATTCACTTTGAGATCATTACAAAGAACAAGAGGTCACTCTTTGTGTCTAGAGGAAAAGAAGTTTAAGCTCCGGATAAGGAAGGGATTCTTTACTGTAAGGTCTGTGAAAATGTGGAATCGGCTACCTCAGGAAGTAGTTGATACTTCAAAAAAACAAAATGCTATCTATCTGGAATACTAACATATCTTCCCATATTTAATTTCTGCAAAATTACTGTTAATTCACTTGATGTACTATGACCCTACCTCTAGGTCTTTAACATGACAAGCTAGCTCTAAATTCCTGAACATATTTTGTCAGCCTAATTCATTGCCAATAAATGTAAAAAAAAACACTGCTCCTCTTTTCTTCCACTTTCCTTTAATTATATCTCAATTTGTGCATATAGCACAGGAAGATTTCAGCCAAAATCTACAGGTATTTACCCAATTAAACAGATAAATAAAAACAAATTATATTTACCAAGACAAAAAAAGAGCAAGTTCATTATTGGGTTAAATTATTTAAGCTGTTGCTGAGAAATAAGGAGAGGAAATGTTATGAAAAAATATGATGCTCAACACCACACCCTTGGCTTTCCCAAGGAAATGTCTTCCTTCCTAGAGCATGACACTACCGAACCAAATTAATTCAAATAAGATCTTCTTGCTATAATTTAGACTGTTCCTACATAGTGCAGAGAATACTTGGCAGAAAGAAAAGTTTAGAACTCAGAATAACATTCCTCTGTGCTAAGTAGGCACAGCTTCTTTGTAACATAACAAAAAACAGACATCTTACTTGACTCTAAAATATGAGCAGCAGACATGCAGGAGTGTGTGATTAATGTGCTACCCACACAAAAAACCAAGGAAAAAAGAAAACAGCACATCTATTACAATAACATTCCTCTTTTTGACACAAAAGTCAGGTGCAGTGTAAACAGCATGGTTCAACCCAGTGTGACCCTCATGACCTATATTTACATAGATGAACACAAGCAATATTTAACCAAACAGCAAAGAACACCATTATTATTTTACTATCACCCCTTCCCTATGCCACTTTGATTATGACCCCAATCCAGTAAGACATCATGCTCAAAGTTGCAGAAATACTTGTCATAATCTTATGAGCTGTGCATGTGTTGAATATTCTTTCATACCAACATTTTTTCCCCTGTATCTAAAAAGTGCACTTTACTGACCTTAAAAACATGTCTTGTTTTAAAGTGGAACTAAAGTCATGATTGGCGATCAGGCAGGTTTTTATTGCTACTGCTTGCAAAATGCCCTG
This sequence comes from Pyxicephalus adspersus, assembly GCF_032062135.1. NCBI lineage: Eukaryota > Metazoa > Chordata > Amphibia > Anura > Pyxicephalidae > Pyxicephalus > Pyxicephalus adspersus. The sequence continues at coordinate 58,635,991 of NC_092859.1, forward strand.
TGAGCCCTGAGAAGGGCCATGGTGCAGAGTCTAGGTGGCAACAAGGGCCTCTAGTGGTAAGCATGTTGTTCTGTTGGTTACCACCAGGTTCGCTGTCCTTGGGCACACCATGGTGGGCAGGATGATACAGATACATGGTAACAAAGCACTCAGCAGAAGAATTGTCAAAGAAGGCCGGGGTCAAGGTCAGGTCACAAGCAAGGGGTCAAATACCAGGGATCCAAGAAATAGACACCAGTGACCCAAGGGCCACTGCAGACACAGGGGGCACAGGAGGCACTAAAAGCAAAAAGGTGTCACAGGAATATCCATAGACAGAAAGGAACACTTGAACAGCACAAGGAAATTGGCAGGAAACAACAGACTGGGTGACAAGGGGTTACCACAGGAGCTGGACAGAGAAAATACTGAATCAAACAACAGGTATACAGGAACTAGCTTAACAGAACTAGGGGTTCGTCACTGATGGAGACACATTGCACGAATGCTAAGTGCTGTGTCTTGAGTTACAATAGGGTACTTTGGAGACTATTTTCTAATTGGCTTGCAGGAGGGGAAACTAGAACGGCCTTGTGATTGGCCATGAGTAGTGTTGTTGTTCGAATTCGGGTAGTCCTTATGTTCGACCCGAATATGACCGATCTAATTCGGGTGGACCCGACCCGAATTTTGCTGGATTCGAATACCTGAATTCGACCCTCCCACAATGCATTCAATCAACTGGGGACCAACCCCATGATGCACAGTGCCCTCCAATTAGAGCAGGGATGCCCCCTCCATGTTTGTTGTGGCAGACAGCCAATTGGCTGTCTGTCACTGCATGCCACACAGGCAGCCATTGGCTTATATAAGGCCAAGGCGTGCCTGCATTTACCACTCCTGACAGAGATTTGCTGATAGCATCACAACCTTTCTGTGCTGTTTGGCTTGCTTTCTTTGTTAAAGTGAAAAAAGTGCTTTACTTTTGAAGACTGTCACACTCACACTATTAGTCAGATAGATTGTTGGATTGTACTGTATTTGTGCAGTCCTGAAATCTACTGTACTCAGATAGGTAGAGTGTTTCACTGTTTGCTAGATAGATAGCTAGATAAATAGATAGATAGATAGATAGATAGATAGATAGATAGATAGATAGATAAATAGATAGATAGATAGATAGATAGATAGATAGATAGATAGATAGATAGATAGATAGATAGATAGATACTTAGGTAGATACATTGATAGATAGATAGAAAGCTAGATAGATAGTTAAATAGTCAGTCAGTGTGTTACATACACACAGCCAGAGGCAGGGTCACCTCGCTGACTGCCTGCACAGTATCACACTTGTACTGAGAGACAGACATACAGTATATAGTTTGTATACTGTGGTGCACATTACAAGCGTCACCACTGAAGCAATGTGCTGCATACAACACAGCGCACTTGCATTTTTTGTGTCAACCAACCCCCCCCCCCCATCAAATTGACCTATACATATATACACATATATATAAATTCAAACTGGCGCCAAAAGGCCGCTGCTTCCTTTCGGCACATATAGGGAAACTGTCTCATCTGATGATGATGATGATGTCCTTGATCCGACATGGGGCCAACAAGGAGATGATCATACGCAGGAAGAAGAGGAGGAGGAGGAGGAAGAAGAGGAGGAGGAGGTTGCAGAGCACCCTCAAAGGGGGAGAGAGAGGAAGAGGGTAAATGCTGCCCACACTCTGCATTCTTCAATTACCAGTGAGGCAAGTCATAGACGTAAATCGTCGGAAACTGTCACCACAGCTATGCCTCAGCAACCGCCACCACGAGCACCAGCTTCAGAGCACCTTTCGGCCCAGTTAAACGTTCACCAGTGTGGGCATTTTTTAGTGTCCATAGTGATGACAACACTATGGTCATCTGCAAACTGTGTGCTCAACACTTGAAACGAGGCAAAAACACAAACAAACTTGGAACAAGTTGCAAGAGCACTCATTTAAAAAGCCACCATCCAGTAACCTGGCGGGAACACCTGGTGAAAGCACAGAGCTCTGTGCGACCACCTCCGCCCTCTAAAGTTTCCCGTGCTGCTGGAATCAATTTGAGTGGGGCATGTAGCTGATCGTTACCTTTTTCAGGCTCCACCAGCAGTGAGCAGGAGCTCCAAAGCAGATCGGCTGCTGTTTGTGGCATTGCTAGCAGTCAGGACCAGGCATCATTGCCATCCCCCACAACTTCTACCCCATCATCCAATGTTTCTGTGGTTAGCATTATGAGCATCCAACCTTCCATCCCCCAGATGCTGGAGCGCAAGAGGAAATATGGCCCAAATGACCCCAAAACAAAGCTGATCAATGCGGCAATTGCACAGCTGATTGCGTTAGAGCTCCTCCCTTACCGGCTGGTGGACTCCAATGCGTTCTGTTACGCATTCCTCTGCACAAACCCACGGTACGTTATGCCTAAGCGACAGTACTTTGCACAAAAATGTGTTCCTGCTTTGCATGAACACGTGCAGAGCAATGTGTCCATGGCCCTGCAGCACTCAGTTTCTGCCAAGGTGCACCTGACAACCGACGGTTGGTCGAGCAACCATGGAGTGGGAAGATATATTTCCTTTACAGCTCACTGGGTAACTTTGGTGGCAGCAGGGGAAGATGCAGCTGCAGCAAGGCCTGCATACCTTCCTCCGCCCAGAGCACATCGCCATGTAATTTCCTCCTCAACCTCCACTTTCACTTCCTCTTTTGAATCTTGTGCCTCAAACTCTTCCTCTGGGGACACTTAGCCGTGGAGACCCAGCACCAGCACCTCCCATTCGGCAGCATCTGTTCAGCCCCAGCAACAACCTGCAGTTTGCTATTTCGGTGCACAATTCCGACGTTGCCACGCAGTCCTGAAGTTGCGAAGACTGGGTTCCCTCAGCCACATGGGTGCAGCCATTCTAAGTGCCTTGCGGGAGCAGGAGGAGAAATGGCTAACTCCCAACAGACTTCAGCCAGGCAAGGTCGTGTGTGACAATGGGGCCAATCTGCTGGCAGCCCTGCGTTGTGGGAAACTCACACATGTACCTTGCCTATCTCACGTCATGAACCTTATAGTACAGCGCTTCCTTCAGAATTACCCAGGCCTCCAGCCGCTGTTACTGAAGGCCAGAAAGTTGTCAGCGAATTTCCGCTGGTCATACACAGCCAGTACCAGATTGGTGGAGTTACAGCTAAATCTAAACCTGCCAGTGCACCGGTATATTTGTGATGTGGCCACACGTTGGAACTCCACATTTTACATGCTGCAGCAGCTGGCTGAACAACGGAAAGCGGTGGTGGATTACGTGGCAGAGTCTGTTCGTTTCAGACGCATACCCACACTACCTTTTTTCAGCCCTGTGGAGTGGCTGCAAATTGAGGACTTGTGCACTGTATTGTCACCTTTTGAAGAGGCGACCAGGATGATCAGCAGAGATCAGGCCTGTGTCAGTGACACCATCCCCATCATATGCCTGCTGGAACAGATGATGGTGGATCTCGGACACGACACAGAGCAGATGCTGCAAACATCATCTCAGACATGCATGCCTACTATGCATAGTGCACCACCAATCCAGGAAGAGGAGTAGGTGGAAGAGGATGCGGAGGACATTGCAGGCATGGGAGAAGGGGAGGAAGGGGCAGAGGAGGATATTTTACAAGAGGTATAATTTAGGATACCTCTTGCAATCTATCACAAAAAAATAAAAATGTCTGTATTTCTGTAAAAAAATACAGATATTTTATTATGATAGCACTTCGTATCTTTCCTAAAACCCATAAAAAGCTCAGTATTTCTCTCCAAAAAATAGAGATATTTCATTCCGATCCCACTTTGCTATATATCTCCAAAGCCATAAAAATTTCTATATTTCTCTTTCAAAAATCTAGATATTTAATTCTGATAGCACTTTGTATCGATCCAAAAGACCATAAAAAATTCTATATTTCTCTACAGAAAATACAGATCTTTAGTTCTGATCCCACTTTGCTACATATCCCTAAAGCCAGAAAAATTGATGTATTATTATACAAACAATACAGATATTTAAATCTGATAGCACTTGGATATGTATACTAAAACCCATAAAAATGTATGTATTTATGTGAAACAAATACATATATTTACTTGTAATAGCACTTGCTACATATCCACAAATGATAAAAAAATGTATGTATTTCCCTGCGTATTCCACAAAGTCCATTACCTTTTATGTGTTTTCACTAGATAGTGGGTATGGAAAGTGTGATTTTCGTTAATCCATTAATTTCTCAATTAGCTACAGCTTCAACACTGTCCATAGAGGTTATGGCCTTGTTAAGGCGATTTCCTATTGATCCCAGACCAATATTTCCCTCTCTATCGTGACCCTGTTTTCAACGCGTTGGGAGCAGTGATTAACACAACACGCAACTTAAGCATATAGTTATGTCCTGTCTCAAAACTTTATTTTCACATCATAGTTTATATAGTCAGACAACCAGGTGGAAGACACGTAGACAGTAGTTAGTCAGTAACAAGAAACTTAATTAACAACTTTGCTGAGCAAGATGTTTCAAGGTAAGAAGCTTCAAGGTAAGGAAGGAGCAAATATTGACCTACTGATAAGGAGGATATAACAAGTTTCGACACAACTCAATTATCTGCAAATTATAGCAAAAACACAAAAACAACTTAAATTCAAAACTCAGCAAAATTATATTCCTTTCAGGCCTCAACCTCCAATGTGGTCCACACTCCGTACCAGGGCCCACCGCCTCCTACTGCCTGTTACTGCTGCAGCCTTCTCAGTAACCAACTCTAGATGCAAGATACTAATGCAGTCCACGATCCGACTCAGAGCCCACGGCCTCCTCCTCCTGCTTGTAAATGATGCTACACGCCTGCTTAGTACCTGACTTTAGATGCCAGAAACTAATGCCGTCCATACTCCATCTCAGCCCACTGCCTCTTCCTCTTGCTGTAAATGATCCACACTCCGTCTCAGAGCCCACCGCCTCCTCCTCCTGCTGTAAATGATGCTGCCGCCTGCCCAGTACCTGACTTCAATTGCCAGACAATAATGCCGTCCATACTCCGTCTCAGCCCACCGCCTCTTCCTCCTGCTGTAAATGATGCTGCCACCTGCCCAGTACCTGACTTTAATTGCCAGACAATAATGCCATCCATACTTCGTCTCAGCCCACCGCCTCCTCCTCTTGCTGTAAATGATGCTGCCACCTGCCAAGTACCTGACTTTAGATGACAGAAACTAATCCCGTCCACACTCCGTCTCAGAGCCCACCGCCTCTTCCTCCTGCTGTAAATGATGCTGCCGCCTGCCCAGTACCTGACTTTAATTGCCAGACAATAATGCCGTCCAAACTCCGTCTCAGCCCACCGCCTCCTTCTCTTGCTGTAAATGTCGCTGCCACCTGCAAAGTACCTGACTTTAGATGACAGAAACCAAAGCTGTCCACTCTCCGTCTCAGAGCCCACTGCCTCCTCCTCCTGCTGTAAATGATGCTGTCGCCTGCCCAGTACCTGACTTTAATTGCCAGACAATAATGCCGTTCATACTCCGTCTCAGAGCCCACCACCTTCTCCTCCTGCTGTAAATGATGCTGCCGCCTGCCCAGTACCTGACTTTATTTGCCAGACAATAATGCCGTCCATACTCCATCTCAGCCCACCGCCTCCTCCTCTTGCTGTAAATGATGCTGCCACCTGCCCAGTACCTGACTTTAGATGACAAAAACTAATGCTGTCCACACCCCGTCTCAGAGCCCACCGCCTCTGTCTCCTGCTGTAAATGATGCTGTCGTCTGCCCAGTACCTGACATTAATTGCCAGACAATAATGCCGTCCATACCATGTCTCAGCCCACCGCCTCTTCCTCCTGCTGTAAATGATGCTGCCACCTGCCCAGTACCTGACCTTAATTGCCAGACAATAATGCCGTCCATACCCCGTCTCAGCCCACCGCCTCCTCCTCTTGCTGTAAATGATGCTGCCACCTGCCCAATACCTAACTTTAGATGACAGAAACAGATGCCAGACAATAATGCTGCCGCCTGCCCAGTTCCTGACTTTAATTGCCAGACAATAATGCCGTCCATACTACGTCTCAGTGCCCACCGCCTTCTCCTCCTGCTGTAAATGATGCTGCCGCCTGCCCCGTACCTGACTTTAATTGCCAGACAAAAATGCCATCTTTACTCCGTCTCAGCCCACCGCCAACTCCTCTTGCTGTAAATGATGCTGCCACCTGCCCAGTACCTGACTTTAAATGCCAGACAATAATACCATCCATACTCCGTCTCAGAGCCCACCGCCTTCTCCTCCTGCTGTAAATGATGCTGCCGCCTGCCCAGTACCTGACTTTAATTGCCAGACAATAATGCCGTCCATACTCCGTCTCAGAGCCCACCGCCTTCTCCTCCTGCTGTATATAATGCTGCGGCCTGCAGCAATCAGTCACTGCAAATGTACAAAACCAACATGGACCACCTGTTTATTCGGCTCACCGAGGTGCTGAGCCCCAAATGTCTGTTGATATGCAACACGTCCATGTCTGTTGGATTAAAAGCTGGTGAAGTGCTAGAGTACCCAATTTCTAATGTGCCGTGATACATCATAGAAGGGAATTTCTACAGCACCACACTGGCATATTTGCACCAATTGGATGTGATTGACTTGCACTTCCACTTAAGCTTCAAGCTGCGCTCCAGGGTTAAAGATGCCACCCGCTCAAATCAGCTGGCTCATCGGAAGTATACCTGCATCCTGATGGCTCATATTGATCAGGCCTGTGGCGTGCAGCAGAAACAGCAGGAAGAGGAGGCGGTGGGCTCTGAGACGGAGTGTGGACACCATTGGTAACTGGCATCTAGAGTTGGGTACTGGGCAGGCGGCAGCAGTAACAGCATGAGGAGGAGGCGGTGGGCCCTGAGATGGAGCTAGGAGGGCATTAGAAGTTGAGGCCATCACCTATATGGACAGTGTCGAAGCTGTAGCTATTGGAGACATGAATGAATAAATGAACGAGATTCCAATCTGTCCCTACCGAGATTGGAATCTCGTTCATCTATTCATGTCTCCAATAGCTACAGCTTCGACACTGTCCATATGGGTGATGGCCTTAACCTCTAATGCCGTCCTTGCTCCTTCTCAGGGCCCAACGCCTCCTCCTCATGCTGAAACTGATGCCGCCTGCCCAGTTCTCAACTCTGGATGCCAGTTACAAATGCGGTCCCTGTTCCATCTCAGTGCCCACCGCCTCCTCCTACTGCTGCTGCCACCTGTCACTTGTAACATATAACAGAGCTGTGAAGCTGGCTAATTTTTGGACTGAAAGACCGCCCTCAGAGACCTCTGCTTGTACTCTGAAGCCTGTGTATGGCTTGTAACGGAGCGGTGAAACCTGGTTGCTAATTTTTGGACCAGAGGAACCCCCTCATGTCCCTCTCTGCCTCTACTTAGAGACCGTGTAAAATCTGCCATGTTCCCTTGGCCGCCACATAAAATGGCCTTGCCAGTAACAGCAAAAAGACTTCCTTATTTTTTTTTTACTTGTAAGGTGTTGTGCGGAGCTGGGGGAGTCTTGACATGTTCTTTTAAGTGTATTTATAGGCTGTAGAAGCTCTCCACTGACCCGAATAACAACTAAAATTTTTCTCACATTGACTTCAATAGAGTTCAAATTCAATGTTCGATCATCCAAGGGCAGGGCACAAAAATACAGATATTTAATTTTGATACCACTTGAAATTTATCAAAATGAATATAAAAAATTCTGTTTTTCTGTTAAAAAAATACAGATAATTAATTCTGATACCACTTGCAATCTATCAAAATGAACTGAAAAATGTCTGTATTTCTGTGAAAAAATACAGAGAGCTCCTGCTCACCGCTGGTGGAGCCTGAAAAAGGTAATGCTCGGCTACATGCCCCACTCAAATTGATGGCAGCAGCACGGGTAACTTTGGTGGCAGAAGGAAGAAAGGCAGTGGAGGAACAGCGAGCAGTTTGAGCTTGCTTCTTGGGCGAAGGTGGTCGCACAGAGCTCTGTGCTTTCACCAGGTGTTCCCGCCAGGTTACCGGGTAGTGGCTTTTTAAATGAGTGCTCATGCAACTTATTCCAAGTTTGTTTGTGTTTTTGCCTCGTTTCAAGTGTTGAGCACACAGTTTGCAGATGACCATAGTGTTGTCATCCCTATGGACATTAAAAAATGCCCACACGGGCGAACATCCAACTGGGCCGAAAGGTGCTCTGGAGCTGGTGCTCGTGGTGGCGGTCCGGTTGTTGAGGCACAGCTGTGGTGACAGGCAGCTTCCGACGATGGAAGACTATGACTTGCCTCACTGGTACGTGAAGAATGGAGAGTGTGGGCAGCTTTTAGCCTCTTCCACCCTCTCCCCCTTTGAGGGCGCTCTACAACCTCCTCCTCCTCTTCTTCCTGCCTATTATGATCTCCTTGCATGCCCCATGTCGGATCAAGGACATCATCATCATCATCAGAAGAGACAGTTTCCCTGTATGTGCCGAAAATAACCAGCGGCCTTTTGGAGCCAGTTTGAATTGGCTGGTCTGGCTCAAAGTGTTCTGGTGAAAAGTAAGTGGGGGGAAACCCTGTGAACTGACTCTCTTCGTCAGATGGTTGAAACAACTGAGCATCTTGAAGGAATGCTTGTAGCTCCGCCTCTCCAACACCTCGGTGAGACTCCTCCACATACTGCTGTACACAAGACTTTCCAGCCGCTGATGAAGAACTAGTTGGAACAGGTGTATCATGGACTCTTTGAGACACCTGTTACTGCTTTGCTTGACACCCTGCAAAATATCACTCCGCATTCTTCACGTACCAGTGAGGCAAGTCATAGTCATCCATCGTCGGAAGCTGCCTGTCACCACAGCTATGCCTCAACAAACCGCGACTGCCACCACGACCACCAGCTCCAGAGCACCTTTCGGCCCAGTTAGATGTTCGCCCGTGTGGGCATTTTTTAATGTCCATAGTGATGACAACACTATGGTCATCTGCAAACTGTGTGCTCAACACTTGAAATGAGGCAAAAACACAAACAAACTTGGAACAAGTTCCAT
>NC_092859.1:58645665-58647565 GCF_032062135.1 Pyxicephalus adspersus
TTTCTACAGGGCCACACTGGCAGATTTGCACCAATTGGATGTGATTGACGTGCACTTCCACTTACGCTTCTACCTGCGCTCCAGGGTTAAAAATGCCACCCACTTAAATCAGCTGGCTCATCGGAAGTATACCTGCATCCTGATGCCTCATATTGATCAAGCCTGGGCCGTGCAGCAGGAAGAGCAGGAAGAGGCTCTGAGACAGAGCGTGGACAGCATTGGTAACTGGCATCTAGAGCTGGGTACTGGGCAGGCGGCAGCAATACCAGCATGAGGAGTAGGCGGTGGGCCCTGAGACGGAGCAAGGACGGCATTAGAGGTTGAGACCATAACCTATATGGACAGTGTGGAAGCTGTAGCTATTGGAGACATGAATGAATGAACAAGATTCCAATTTGTCCCCACCTACTATGTAGCAAAACCACATGAAAGGGATTGGGCTTGGAGGAATCATTTGGGAAAGAAGACCCTGTTGAGCTTGAGTCTAGTCTAGCATCTAGAGCTGGGTACTGGGCAGTGGGCAGGCGGCAGCAGTAAGAGCAGGAGGAGTAACACAGCCATCCACACTACGTTTCAGGGCCTGCTGCCTCCTCCTCATGCTATTACTGCTGCTGCCTGCCCACTGCCCAGTACCCAGCTCTAGATGCCAGACTAGACTCAGGCTCAACAGGGTCTTCTTTCCCCGCTGATTTTGCCAAACCTGTTCTGTTTCATGTGGTTTCACTACATAGTAGGTAGGGATTGGAATCTCGTTGATCCATTCATGTCTCCAATAGCTACAGCTTCGACACTGTCCATATGGGTGATGGCCTCAACCTCTAATGCTGTCCTTGCTCCTTCTCAGGGCCCACCTCCTCGTCCCCATGCTGTAACTGATGCCGCCTGCCCTGTTCCCAACTCTGGATGCCAGTTACAAATGCGGTCCCCGCTCCGTCTCACTGCCCACTCCCTCCTCCTCCTGCTGCTGCCACCACCTGTCACTTGTAACGTATAACAGAGCTGTGTAGCTGGCTAATTTTTGGACTGAGACCCCCTCAGGGACCTCTGCCTGTACTCTGAAGCCTGTGTATGGCTTGTAACGGAGCGGTGAAACCTGGTGGGTAATTTTTGGACCAGTGGAACCCCCTCGTGTCCCTCTCTGGCTCTACTCGGAGACCGTGTAAAATCCGGCATGTTCCCTTGGCTGACCCATAAAATGGCGTGAGCTGGTCGACCAAAACTATTTGCCAGCAACAGAAAAAAGACTTCCTTTTTTTTACTTGTACAGTGTTGTGCAGAGCTGGGAGAGTCTTGACATGTCTTTTTAAATGTATTTATAGGCTGTAGAAGCTCTCCACCAACCCGAATAACAACCCAAATTTTTCCCCCATTGACATTAATGGAGTTCGAATTCGATGTTCGATCACCCGAATAATTATGCATTATTCGACCGAATAGCGGTTGAATCGAATAGTGAGCTATTCGACCAACACTAGCCATGAGGTTGTGTTCTTCCCAAACGAATGAGGGAAAAAGCAGGGGGCGGTAACAGCGACTATTTCCAGCGAGAATCCCAGCTGGGAGCCAGTCATTTCCCATGCTCCCAGGATGCACAGCAAAGCCCAGCAGCCAATCAGGAGAGATCTGAGCACAGGCATATATACAGGGAAGGAGGGAGGTGTTAGTTACTCCATCTTGTGTTCTGTGTGAAGGATAGAAGAAGCAGGGAGAGACCTGGATTGTGACAGGTACAGTTTAGGAGCTTTCTGTATATCTGTATATAAACAGATATTTCAGTTTTTGATGTTACCTGTTCCTATTTACCAAAGAAGCCCGTTTGGTATAGAAAAATTTCTGTCCTACTATAAAAAAAATACAGATATTTCAGTGTTTGATACCTCTTGCTATTTACCAAAAAGGC